>NW_008670949.1:65459-93042 GCF_000695815.1 Acanthisitta chloris
ATTGAAAGCAAGAATGAATTTAAAATGCAAAATTTATTCAGGATTCTGTAGTCAAGCGGTCTGTCAAAGCAAAAAATATATTCTGCAAATTTTCTACTTTTTTCCAAAAATTGTCTCTTGTTGCTGTTCTAATAGACCCTGTGTGAAACCAGGAAGCACACAGGCCTAACAGAGGTATATGAAAGCTATAGATAGACTGCATGAGGCTGCTCTCAATTATAGCAGAGCTGGAAGGAGTATAAATGAAAACCAGACTGACAGCCTGGCTATTTTATATCTCAATGATACCTGAAAATTTAGATAATTTCAAGAATATCTCATATGAAGTTTGATCGATAAAGGGCTTAGAGACTCAATGGTCTCAACTTGTAGTCATCGTCATTTTGACTTGATTGAAAACATCCTTCCCTGTCTTAGATGGTACGTGGGTCACATCAGTGGAAGGATATTAAGTTCACCCTGTTGGTGCCCTTTCACATCAAATGTGTTAAGAATGATCCTGACATGCCAGAAGTGTTGACTAAAAGTCTCTTTCACTCAGATGCTGGAGAAGTTATGCAAATCATGGTGTTTATGAGCTGCTACACAAGACCCAAGCCAAGTTTGGTAGAAACCACCCCTTCATTTTGCTTGCTCATGAGCCCACCCAGAGTAGCTGGAAACCTCAGACAGTGTTCCTTTCTTATGCTGTACTGAGTTTGAGAAACTAAGATTGACTTAGACTTCTGTGCCAAGATATTTATGTTTCAATTGCCTTTTTAAAGAAAGAGCAGACAGTAGTTTGCATTTTCCTTGAAGCCATTTTCAAACAGAAGAAAGGGTCTGAAGAGTGAGTTACAGCCTGTGGCAGCAGAGAAGATTAAGGTTGTCAAGATGCTGTGATAAAAATTATTGTACATTCACAGTAGGATTTGGGATTGGAAGTATTAAAAAAACGCCCTCACAGAGAAACTTGGAGGCTATCCTTGCTTACCCTGCTACACACTGTTCATAGCTGCCTCCCTTCATGCTGCAATAATCATTAGAATAGACAAGCTGTTGGTTTTAATTTGGAAATCAGCTCTAAATCAAGCAAATATCAATAAAATACCAAGATGTAATTGAATACATTCTCCAAATTCCTAAATGTGGGGAAAAGTTTCCAGTAGAGTGATAGCACAGAAATGAATGTGTGCCTCTTCTGCAGAGGTAAAGATTGGCACTGCTCAGAAAATGCCTGGCAGAGGACACACATTTATTGTACAAAATAAGCCCACATTTCATCACTCAACTCTGCACTCCCATCTCATCTCATCTCATCTCATCTCATCTCATCTCATCTCATCTCATCTCAATCTCAATCTCAATCTCAATCTCAATCTAATCTCATCTCATCTCATCTATCTTTCTTTGTATTTCAGCTACATCCATAGCAGTGATGACTAGTGTAAAGTCTTACTTCAAGCGAGAGTGTGATAGCCAACAGTCCTGTTTATGTGTCCCTGTCTGAGAATGACACTACACTTTCTCTACAAACCTGTGGAAATGTCTGGGCATTCTCCATGCTACATTAGCCATGCCCACAAGGAAACATCAATCTCTCCATCAGTCTCAGTGCTGAATGCTATGAAGAGCAATGTTTTTATTCTGGAAGTTCTGACCCATGAGCTCCCATGCATCTACCAGCATGTTAAATATTGAAACACATACCTATGAATAGGAGGTAAGAGGAAGACAAGCCACATTTTAGTTATTCAAGGCTGCATCTTTATGGCAAAAAGGTGGGCATGAATAAGACAGGCTGGACTTGCCTCCATATGGGCAGTCTGTGGGTTGCTTGTAGGCTCTCCGTGAAGAGCATGTTGGAGTGTGTTGCTCAGCATCTAGCTGGCTCCACACACTGTGTCACTGCAACAGTCCGGCCTCAATCAAACTCAAACCCTATGAATTACTGTAGGTGAGGATAATGCTCCAAACCTTTCATCTACATGAAGAAACAACATTAGAAGTCTTTAGAAAATGGTCTAGAAACAAAAGAACGTTGTCCTGTTGAATATCAAACTGTGAAGCTGGGACCCTGCACGTGTGGGTAAATTACTAAAGCAATCAAAAGAGCTGAACAATTCGATTATGCAGTCAGTCATACAGCTGGTTGAGTAACAAATACGTTCAGGGAGAAATATTTCTGAGTTAAAATATTGCCAATATTTCCGAGGAAAGAATGTCTAATGACTAACTTGACCTGTAAATTAATTCCATTAAAAAAGTGACTTGGATAAGCTTGGAAGTCAAAGGAAGCAAAAGAAGCATGCAAAAGTTTGGCATTTAAACAGACTCATAAATGGAAGACACGTGGCCTTAGATGAACAACAAACTCCCTTAACGTGTCAATTTCCTAAAGAGAAGATAGCTGCAAATATTTTAAATGTTTTCAGGACAGGCTGCTGTGCTTAGGGTCTTCATTTCTGTAAATTAAAAGAAAAGCAAGACATTGTCTAGAAACACAGCATTATGCAGAAAAAGCAGATTTAAGAGTGGACATTCCTCTTGTTATTGAAATGATTAATGTCTTGAGCACCAAGGAGAATACAGTCTCAAAAAGCATAACCTCCCTGCAATGCAAAAAGTGTAAAACAGCTGGCAGGATGTGCCATGCTTATTTGCCCTGATCCATCTCCCCCGGGCTGCACACCCCACACCCTCACCCATGGGGCAGAAGCACCAATAAGCCAAGTCCTGGGACCCCCCACACTGATGACTTATGGGCCAGCCATTCCCAGCACCTGTTCTGTAGCCATGGGCTTGCTAGAGGGCATAGTCAGTACATACACTCCCTGCATGTGTGCTGTGCCTCATGGGCACAAGAAAGGGGGTCTTACCTACCCGGATGAGCGGTAGGGCACAAGAAAGGGGATCTTGAAAACTTGGTCCTTCCCAGCTTAAAATAAGAAAGCTAATGAAGAAAGCAATGGAGACTGTAATATACAGTAATAATTAAAACATATTCAAATGGTAGCAAATGAAAAGGGATGTTGAAGGTTAGAGAAGAAGTATAATTGTAAGGCAGTAGCTGAGCTTCTACTTCTTACAAAAACAAGAGAGACACTATGAGAGATGCCATATTGCGCTTGGCTCCTGTCCTAAAATAATTCCACATTATAAATATTTGACGCAGCACTTAAGACTATTGCCTCCACAGGATTTAATGCAGTATAATGTAATACATCTGTTTGCTACCCACATGGCATGAAAAGAGCGAATGGGTAAGATAGGAACAAAAATGCAAAACCATATTGTAAACTATCACTTCTGCATTGATCATGCTGTGCTCACTACCTATTGAATTAAGATGATGGAAAATGTTTTGTAATACCTGAACAGCATGATCTTGTTCATTGTTTTTTTCATCCATGAGACTACAACAACCCTGTTCTTATCTTTACTTTCTGTACTCATGAAAAGTACCACAAGAAGTCATGACTTGCATGGACACTATGTCTTATGCCACAAGCTGGAGTACCTTTATGAAAACGCAGCAGCATAAGTAAGTCAGGTAACTTTGGGAAATGCACCTGCTTTTTGTCTTCAATTTCAGTACTAAAAATCTATTGTCAGCAGCTTACACTACCAGAAATATCGAATATCGAAGATATGTGTTAACCAAGTTAATAAACTTTTCTGTCAACCACACTTCAGTTAAGTGACACTCTTTTACTCTACTTTGAAGAGTTGCAGGATTAACCTACTTTGACAGTTATCTCCTGTGTGAGTTCCTCTGCTCAGCATCCTTCCTGCTTACAGGGAAAACTTTCTAAAGGGTATCTTTCTTAAGAGAATCTTACAGTGTATCTTTCTTAAGTTCTAAATGCTGTATTCAAAGAAAAATGTTAAAAAGGCACAAGTCACATTAACAAATAAACAAATTAATGAGCAGACAACACATAGGGCATGACACACAATTCCATCACTGCAGGTCTGTCAGTCTCCTGGTAACAAACTCCATGATGGCTTTTTGTTCTCCTGATGGCAGCTTAGATTGGTTTGAAAAGAAAGCTACGCTCAAAGGTAATTACAGCATAAACACTTGGTTTCCTCATGGTTTCATAATCAAAATGCCAGTCTCTGCTGTTCCCAAGCTTGACAGAGTTAAAATAAATAAATAATTTTTTACTGTGGGACAGAGTATAAAATCTTTCCAGCCCTAGAAGACAGAGTCTCTCTTCATTCATGTTTTACATTCATCAAAGCATTTTCATGCGGTGATAGACCCAACCAGGAATTTCAAAGCTGCAATGCATCTTAGATGTGCTTTGTCCATTTGGAAATGTCAGTGTTCAGCTCCAGAGAGACCATGCACAGTCTGGGCACAGCTCAATGTTCCTGTGCCCCAGTGCTGCTTGCCTGGGGCAGCCAGAAAGCAGGAGGTGGGCAGGAGACATGGTTCAGCCAGGACCTACAGCTGTGTCAGGCCTGGAGATATGGTTCAGCCAAGAGCTACAGCTGTGCCAAGCTCCTAGGTTGCACCAACACCGACTGACCTCTTTCTGAGGGTTCTGTGAATTCATTACAATGGATGCACTTCGGGAGGCTCATGACCATCTTTTCCTATGTCTGAACCACAGCATTTTTTTCTCTGGAAGCTGCTGATGCTGAAGCAAACACTAGATGTTTTGGGAAATTGCTTTGGCATTTGTCAGAATATCAAAATTAGTAAATTATTTAGCAGAGAAGAACAGATTTAGGCACAGTTTGGCATGCCATTATGTTGACTCCTTTACTATATAACTTTTCATAACTGTGCCTCATCTGGGAAAAGTCACAAATCTGTTGTTTGTGGGAAGCTAGATAATTAGACACTCTGAATGACAATTTATGATCTACAGCTAAGAGCTAACCAGACTAGTAAACAGGAAGTGCAAGACTGATTTTTGCTTCCTTACCCAGTGTTTCACACAGATTAAATAAATGCTTAATTCAGCCCTTCTCTAGCAATGGTTCACAAACCAGGGGTGGTTTGTGAAACCACAGCATGCTTGTGGAGCCATATTCAATCATAACATTTCTCTGTTCTGTTTGCCTGCACCAGTCATCCCCTCTCAAACTTGGTATTTACTGGTTCATTCATCCACAGTGTGGAGATCCATGGGTCAACCTAATCACCAGAAATGCAGCCAGTTTCTCGTAAACAATCTTCCACTCAAAAGCACAAGAGCCTGACTCGGCAGCCCCTTAAGCCAACAGCACTCCTCTTACAAGAGCCAAGAAATCAAGGTAACAGCATCTTGAATGAAGCATTAATTTTTTTTACACTGGACAATGTTTACATTTTCCTTAGCAAATAACCCATCCATATGTACTTGGTTATGGATGAATTTCTCATTTCACACACACTGTGGGCAAACACTGTGGTAAGAGGTTGCTAGGAGCATATATGTGTATAGCTGTTAGTCATCACACCCTCCTATATTCATAGAGGGCATAATTAAGAGTATATAATTCACCTCTTTTGTTTGCATTATGGATGGACCTGGCTGAGAGCAGCAGGAAGGAATGAACACTTGGGTCATGAATGTGGATGATTACAAGGATCTCAGCTAGCATATTTGATCTCCTGAGCTCAGAGGACAATTAGAGCAAAACTGAACAGCTTAAGTTTTTCTTTAATTAGTCTCCAGTCTGCAATGTATGGAGGTTCAGAGCTTAAATCAATTCTTACATAACTCACGATTCTCCTTTCTTTTTCCATCAATATTACTATTTCCATTGAAAATGTGGATGATTACAAGGATCTCAGCTAGCATATTTGATCTCCTGAGCTCAGAGGACAATTAGAGCAAAACTGAACAGCTTAAGTTTTTCTTTAATTAGTCTCCAGTCTGCAATGTATGGAGGTTCAGAGCTTAAATCAATTCTTACATAACTCACGATTCTCCTTTCTTTTTCCATCAATATTACTATTTCCATTGAAAAATATTTAGATTTTAGAAAGAAGGGAAATGTGATAGTCATTTATTGCCCCCACACTGCTAAGAAATTCCATGCTTTTATGTGCAGGAAGCATTGTGTTGATGTTGGCTTCCCCATGAGTTAAAAATCTTGTTTAAATGTTGCAGAATCTAAATGCTCTTTGAGGTTTTTCTGTGTTGTTTTATGGAAAGGCTTCTGCCTGATTATTTACAGATGCTGTCTCTGAGAAAGCCAAAAATAGTTCTTTACTAATTCAAAATTTAAACTAGCATTTTTATTATTTTATTGTGTAACCAAGAAACACTGCTCTGGGGTCCTCAGTTCAAAGAGGAAAACGAGCCCTTCGGCTCACTGTTAGCATCACAAGCAGCAACATTCCCGTTCAGCTAACAGCAGTGCCAAGCCTTGGCAGACCACAGGGTCCTCTCCAGTACAAGAGCAGCCTCCAAAGCATCTTGCAGCACAGACTCCCTAGGTTACATGACCATGAAGGATTCACATTGTTACGAAAGTTACTTCTCCCACAGTAGCACAGAGTGTTTAAAGCAATTTTAGGAATTACAACAGCCCTTCAAGCTATGCTGCTTTTCTATGGCCACCTTGGCTGAGCATCAGTAAGGGATTTTTTCAACAGTTCATGAAGTGCTAAGATATATCTTGAGCTCAACAAGCAAGAAACATCACTCAGACAGCTCAGCAAGTGAGAATTTCATCAGATGAAATACTCCTCCAAAGTTTCTCTTTGCTTCTCCAAGGTTAAGGAGAGTCACAACCACTAAAATACAGGGAGAGTACCTCTGTCAAAGAGAAAACAAAGAGTTTGAATCTCATCCTTGCCAGTCTAAAGACATACTGCACTCTATATTCTCTTAGCAACCAAGAGTAGAAGAGTTGTGATTTACTTGCTGCCTCAAGCTATGGCTTTTCTGTTCTAGGTGCTGTATATACCTGGTTGAAGTGTGGTTCCACTGATTTGGAGACCATGTGCCAGACTACTCCCATCCTATGGATACAGCAGCCCAGAGATCCCAGGAAGGAACTGGGGATCAGCACAAACTAGCAATATGAGAGGTGGATTACCAGACATTATTTCTGCCTCACCAATAGGTGTAGTAAGTGCATGGTTCAGAATAGCTTTCCTGACCCAGCATCTTCAAATCCCTGCATTGTGAGATGGTTAGGAGGGAGTCATGCATCAAAAACTCAACATTGCAATAAACAACAAGATACATTACTGTTTTCATTATATAAGGTTCTGCATAAAATATTGTTGATAAAACACTTGCAAATGTAATTTTCTGCTTGTAGCAGGTACTAATACCAGCTGAAAGCTGCTTCTAACTCAGTTTGCACACACACTTGCTTACTGCAATGTGGCTTTAAAAAAAAACAGGAGCTGTTCATGAACCACCAGTTATCTCAACCCACAAGTAAAGTAACACATAGATACCAGACAGTCTGTGGGCCTACATGGTAGACCTAATTGACTTCTAACAGACCATCCTACAATCTGGATGATATATCTCAAGAACAGGGCTTGGGAGGTTTGTATTTATTTCCTATAGTCTCACTCCTTAGCTGAAAATAGCATATGGATTTTCTGAAAATAAAAGCAAACCCTCCTTTAGTTGGTACAGAATGTGTAGTTAATTGTTCTCCAGTTCCACTTAAAAAAATAAAAGCCAAAATAAAGCTGGGCTATGCTTACTTCAGTTAGAAAATTCCTTCACCTCAGAGAGACACAGCTATCAGAGATCACTGGAGAAGTTGATATCTTGACAAATAAATTAGGTTCTTATTTGCATGCAACAAAATATTATCACTTACTTTGAATGGCAGAAACCTCTTGAGACAATTAGCATTTTAAGGTGTTAACTTCTTACAAACTATACATTTCTCCCAGATACAAAATCACTTGAGAACCAAGATCACAAAGTCAAATTTGATCTGGAATTGAGCTTTCATCTTTCTTTCCTGAAACCTAGTGGAGCTTGGATTCCTACTGGTTCTGGCTGGATGCAACTCATCTCTAGCATTGATACAACTGATATCTACTCCTTCTCAATGTGCGCTGAGACACGTAGCTGAGCTTATGGATTAAATACAATATGGTAAAGGGAAGAATTCCTAAAGGATGTATTCCAGAGAAGCTGTTATACGTTAAATTAAAATACATTGTTCTGCATGATATAATTAGTAAAACCAAGTAACTCTGCTCTGGTGCCTAGGATCTCTTGGGGAGTCTTACTAAGGATGATACACTGCAAAGACCTGTAAGATATGTTTAGTTCTGTAGATAAGTTTCTTAGCCACAGCATGAGCTGACCATATAGTTACTCCTCTTATCTCTTGTAACTACATTTTGAAAGACAACATACATGAAAGATAATTTGCACTGCTATGCTACTTTTTATCCAAGAATTTTACATGCTTTAGAAATGTCTATAAATTTTCCTAATAGTGCCATTCTCTACCATTGCTGCAATTTAAGAATCTCCCACAGGAACACTAGACTTTTAGTTAGTGTCTCAAAATTTCTGGCACATATCTCTTGGGTTATAAATCCTTTGTTCAATGTGTTTTGCATTTTATTTCCATGCTGGGATCATGGATCTGAGATATATTTGGGTAAAGTTACCTAGGTGCCTTCCACCAGCCTTGCTTTGTCTCCAGCTCCCTCACTTTCTCCTGAGCTCTGTGGTCTGCTGTTCTCAGAGGTAAAGAACTACACAGTCTGTAAAGTGTGTTTTCTTTTCCTTAGCTTTTCAAATGGAGATTACGAGAATTTCCCAACACAACACAGTCATTCTCCCTAGAGCCAGAAGACCATCAGGATATCCTGACTTTCCTCCTGCCCCATAAATTAATTGCTCTGCCATTAACTGATCTGCCATGACTGCAAGCAAATTTCTTGCCCTGGTTTCAGTCTCATCTCCTGTACCAAAAGGATGATGACACACATTTCCCTTGTTCAAAAGATCAATGCATTCTGTGAGATGACCAATGAATTCCTACTGTTGAGGAAAAGATTTTAATAAAAACTCTTCACCTCTCCTCACCTTGTTCATGAATATGCAGCTTATCAATGATATGACACACAGGAAACCAAAGTAATTGTGCTGAAGACAGTGATTTCTCTTTTTCTAATGAAAAAGAGGAGTGGCTATGAAAATTTTTCTTTGGCTTCAGGTGTCTTTAATAAGTCAAATGGATGTACAAAATGTTTCTGAGCACCTTCCTCTGTAAGTATATGTGGTGCAAACAGCGTTTTCTGAAATATGGTTGGATAAAGAAAATTTGTTAACCGGTTTTGAAATCTGGTTCTGAAAGTAAAATTGTAGGATAATGGCCTCTGATGAAAAAATAATAACAAAAATAAACATAATCTGTTTATTTCCCTAATTCGATTAATATTATTTTCATCATCATTGCACTCAGTATTTGTGCCTGTTGGCCTTAATTCTTACGTTTCACTGTGTTGGAACACGAGTTATAAACTCCACAGCTGTTTCTTGCTTATTGTGTTGGGTTTAGATGGGGTAGAGTTAATTTTTTTCATAATAGCTGGTATGGGGCTATGGTTTGCATTTGTGCTGAAAACAGTGTTGCTAACACCATACACAGAGTCAAGGCCTTTTCTGCTCCTTATACCACCACACCAGTGAGCAGGCTGGGGCGCACAAGGAGTTGGAGGGGGCACCGCCAGGACAGCTGACCCCAACTGAACACAGGGATGTTCCATACCCTATGGCACTGTGCTCAGTATACAGAGCTGGGGGAAGATGGGGGCATTTAGAGTGATGGGAGTTTGTCTTCTCAAGTCAGTGTTACGCGTGATGGAGCTCAGCTTGCCTGGAGATGGCTGAACACCTCCTGCCCATGGGAAGCAGTGAATTAATTCCTTGTTTTGCTTTGCTTGTGCACAGCTTTTGCTTTCCCTATTAAACTGTCTTTATCTCAACCCATGAGTTTTCTCACTTTTACTCTTCTGACTCTCTCCCTGAGCCTGCTGGTGGGGGAGTGAGCAAACGGCTGCACGGGGCTTAGCTGCCTGCTGGGGTTAAACCACACCACTTATTAAAAAATCAGGAAGCTTCTTTTAACAACCATATCAACAAGGAAAGCTTGCACAATTGACTGAAAACTGTATCCTTTTCATCATTTTTATGGTGGTATAAAACTGCTACAGTTGGCCCAGAGTATTGCATTGATATTGAGAACATTAAGTGCCAAATCAAGTGCTTAACTTCTGAGGGATTTTCTCTCCTTACCTTTCAACTTAGACATTTATAGGTCTCAAAGTGCTAAGAGGAAATCCATCCAAAATTAAGTATTTGAGCACAGTTAAACTGGCAAGACTTGCACCTAGCCAGATCCTAAAACTGATCCCTTATTAGTGCACCTCAGCAGACTGAATTTATTACCAATCTGAGCCTGGGTGCAAACCACACACTGGATGCAAGTCAGTCAGAAAACGGGCTCAGTGCTTGGTAGAGATGGGGATTACCCAGCCTTGCCTTGGACTCTGCTGCAGAAACTGAGCAGCACTACCCTGAATGCTGATAGTACTAATCACCACGTGTTGGTGCATCCCTGCGTGGCACCACAGTTACACAAGCACAGTTGTGAGTGCAGAGCTAGCCACCTGCATGATAAGGAGTCCCGGTTGGGGTCTGCTGACAGTAGTGTGGCTGGCTCCTATTGTTTTGTTACATGGGATCAGAGGATCCCCCAGGTCTTCCATTCCTGTGACAAAGCAGAGGCACCAGCCTGAAATATTTTCTGTCTACTCTTATTTTGGGCATGTGCTCACTATAGACTACAAAAATCTCCCGTTCTTCTGTGCCAGGTCAGGTTTTATTTGTCATTGGCCAACTCCGGTGTAATCTGTGTTTCTCTCTCATACCTGGAGGGAATGTTAAACCAAAATTAATGACACATGGCTAATATGCATCATGACTAATATGTCATCAGGACTGTATCTCTGCAAGCTGTCTCAGTCTCTGCTGAGTGTCAGTCCTTGTCTTCGTGACTCTGCCATACTCCCCCATGTAGTTTACTAACTCAGATTATGTGTAACATCTTTTGTTATTTAACACTAATAGGATTCAGTTGAACAATGCATAATTACATCCAGGTCTCTTTCAATGGATGGCTTGTTCCCTTGTCAATGATCTAATACATAGAGAGACACCATAAAATGGAGAATGAGTAATGCACACAGAGGTGATGATTGTGCTGTGGTACTCATGCTAACAGCTGGAAGAGATCACTGGATTACTGAAGCTACATGGACTTTGGGATAGCCCCTGCAAAACACTTTGAAGAATCCAGAGTTTCTTTCAGTGGCCAGGTTAATATACCTTTCCAGGCTGCTTTATCCTTCTTCCAAATGACTGTTTCCTTTACCCCAATTCCTGCATCCTGAAGAAGGCTATTTAATCTCACCATGGATGTATCCTTGTGAAGACTGGAGAAGACTGGAAGAAATCTGAAGCTCACAGTCATTCTTAAGTAATAGTTAATGGAGGATCCAGGACACAAATTTCTCTTTCATCAATGCCTTCTTAGATCAGTCAACTATGACCAAAGACATCAGCAGACATAAAAAGCATGATGCTGGAGAAGTTAGATTGGTGAGATGGATCAAGTGAAAATTCCCCAGTTTGACAGGGTTGGGGTCAAATGTGGGGACAGACTCAGAAGCATGGTTTCAAGACCCCTGCTACTGACCACAGGCATCAGAAGAGGTCAAACTGCTACCCACCCTGTCAGAACATTGTCCTGTGCTGAAGACAGTGGATCATAGTCATGATGCCTGAGGTATAGACTTCGCAAGTCTCCGAAGTTCTATGACCACCCCAGAAATGCTCTGAATAGAAAAGTAAATAGGTGCATGCCAACCCAATTGAACCCATGGTGGGTCAACAAGGGTTTAATTTACATGGAATTGGTCCATGGGCTCCATAACTTGGTATTACCCCTGTGCATGCACAGCCAAGGACAGCTTCACTTCATTAGTGCTCAGCAGTGAGCACACCCTGAACTGACTCTACAAACCTTCCTCACAATTCAATTCCTGATTCCCCTGGTGATACCCTAGCTCCTAAAAGTCATCCAAAAGTTTTTGGAGAGATACACAACAGGTCAGCCAGACGTCTTCCATACTTCAACAGAAAAAGCAAAATACTCATCCTGTTCACATTACACGTTTTGGGAACTGGGACACACTACACCTCAGCCAAAAAGCTGCAGCTCACCGACAATTTGCAGCTAATTTCTGGACCATTCTGTAACATGCCACAGGAGCCCTCGATGCTGAGCTTCCTCTGGGGAGACAAAGTTCTCACAGCAGCCTCTCCAAAAAGCTGAATGCAGTCAGCATCCACCTACAAACATGCAGCAGGATGGGCTGCAAGTCTCAAAAATCCCTGCTAAATAACAGTATAAAAAATTATGGATCATACAGAAGCATGATCTGCCCAGTCTGCTGTATTACACTTGTCTACATCATATGCAACCTAATTCAGACAAAAAAAATCCAGTCAGAGCTGCCTGAATAATCCAAGGGAAGACTTTCACCAGGTTCAACAGGCACCTTGCCTGTCTTCACAGTGGCAGAACAAATATATAATTGATTATCGTGGATTTCTGCCACGAAGGGTCAGATCTCACTTGCTTCTCTCTTCATTTATAATTAATTTCAGGTTGTTTATTTCTGCTGAAAACAGTCTAATCATATGAAACTTGGTTCTTCAATGTGAACATACTACAGTAATAAAAAGAGGCCTGTGACATCATTTCTGATAACAAATAGAATAAGTTAAATATCACAAAACACAGTAACTTCACTGTTGATTTTTTCATCAGAGTAAAAAAGTCGTTTCAGCAGGTTCCATCTTTTCTGCCTTTAGAATGTTTCAGGAAAAAAACAGTACCCCTCTGTTCTGGACAGGTCACACTCCTGCTTTGCCACAGCTGTGAGCACTGGTTCCACCCCTGGAATTTGTACAACCTGAACTGGTTTGTTTATATTTACTTATAAAGAGCTGAGTTAGCTTTCACAAATGCTGATCTGGAAGCACAGTGATACCACCAGACTCTCAAACCTGCCTAACTCCTGCCAGAGACATGTTGAATTAGCTGTAATACCTTCCATGATGCTGCTGCAGCAAGGAATCTGTCAACAAGTCCTTTTGCAGCATAGAACACTCCACACAAATACAGCCCGTACCTGTGTGGGACACTGAGCAGTTTTATAGCCACAACCACATCACTTGATGCTAAACCTTTACTGAACTGAGCAAACAAAATAGGAATGCTACATCTCTCCCCATCCTCCATCCCTCTCTCCTATTCTGCAGGTTTTAGAGAGGTTTTTATTCTCCAAGGCATAATTTGGATGCATGTAGAAACTGTATTTTGAGGTCTATTATATATTCTCTTGGTGATTTTTTTGACTGTGCTCATTAAACTCACATAGTATTCTGATACTCAAAGTGGATAAAAGGGGTAACTGGAAATCTTAGTAAAATGTTCCTGTATGGCTTCTAGATTATGAAGTTTAAATGAGATGAAGATGATGGACACATAAAGACCCTCCTTAGCCTGTACCAAAAGACCTAGAGGTGTTAGATGAAACAACTCAAACAAGTAAAATAATACATGTATGGATTTGCTTGGATAATACTTCAACCTCCTGTTTACTAGCTGTTTACAAACAAGGCTAGAAGCCATTGCCTGTTCACAATAACTTTTGTAGAAAGCAATATAGATGAAAATATGTATTTATATGACAGGTAACAGATGAACTGATTTATTTATTGCTCATAAAGAGTTGAGGACTTAGTCATCCACTGGGGAGGCTCTCCTGGAATCGTGAATGTTCCTAAAATGCTACAACAATCTTTTATTTTTACTCTTTGAATCTCAAGCCTAGAAGCCAACTGAGCAGATGTGCTAATTGCTGCTGTCACATCCTTCCCTTGGCTTGCAGGTTATTACCCACTCTTTGCTTATCTCACCTGCTGAGACCACAAGCTCTTAGGTACCTGCACAGTTCATAGCATGAATTTTTGGTTGATGAATTTCAGATGCTACTGAAATAAGGACCATGAGTAACAGCAACAGCCCATCATTTAGACACTGGAAAGGGAGCAGTTGTTCACTGCTAGCATGAAACATTTTAGTCACTTCCCAGATTTTCTGCAGATATGAAATATATAGTTTCTATAACTGGAGGGGCAGCCTGCAATGTATTTTTGAGCAGGGCACTGCTGATGAAACCACAGTGAAGAATGTGACACTTTTTTTTCAGAAGTTAAACCCATTGGAAGCTTTTACTATAATATTGTGTCTATGGAATAAGGCAGTTCCATTTGAAAGATTTAATTTTTACAAACACTTCCAGATTTTTCTTTAAGGAAAGCTAAAATAAGCTGTGGATAATGTTTAGATTCTGTCCAATTTGTAATGAACAAGCATCAAAACATTCTGTAAAGCTGAAAAATTGCATTACTCAATTGAAATGTGTTTATTTTGAGGTAACAAAAAGGAAACAACTGGACAGTATTTCTAAATAAACCACTGTGATACCCCATGCATCTCTGGCAAGGCAGCTCAGCCTCCTGGTGAAAACTGAGACATAATTTATCTAATCTTTTGTTCCCATGAAACAAAGAAACAAAATTTAAAATCACACCAGAATAAAGTGGAATAGCTCAGTCATTCAGGAATTCTGAAACTGCACTTCAACTGAAGACCTCAAAATAAAGCTGTCTAGCCTTTTCCAAGATGATAATTTCTACAACTGCATCTTTTTGATGGGGGAAGTGAGGGGCAAATCATATGGTGCCTTTATTCAGAACAACAAAAAAAAAACAGTTAAAATGCCAGCATTTTCTCTGGGACAAAAGAGTCAAAAGCTCTAATATCAGAGTAATACATCAGCATTACATTAATTTTGAACAGAGGTATTTCTGTTTAAAAACAAACTTATATACTTGGAATTTAAGATTAAATTCAGCCCTGTACAATGCACTCATATTTGCAGTACATAAATGGGCCATGAACCATGGTGAAAATAGACTGAAAAAGTATCCTTTCCACCCAGACTTTCATTAAATTCCTGAATTCACTGCTAAAAGTGACTACCAAACAGTCACCCTCACCTCTGTGCCTGGTAAGATCATGCAACAGATCATTCTGGAAGTTATGCTGTAACATATGGAAGATGGGGAGGTGATTAGAGACAGCTGGCATGTCTTCACCAAGGACAAACCATGCCTAAGTAATGGCCTTCTATAATGCAGTGACTGCATCAGTGGACAAGAGAAGAGCTACTGTTGTCACCTGCCTGGACTTCCGTAAGATCTTTGATACAGTCCCTCACAACATTCTTGCTGCCAGATTGGAGAGATATGGGTTTCATGGAGCAACTGTTGAATAAGAAATTGGCTGGCTGGCTATGTTCAAAGAATTACAGCTCACTATTCAAGTGGAAACCATAAATGAGTGGTGTCCCTCAAGGGTCCATACTTTTATACTGGAACCAATACTACTTAAAATCTTCATCAATGACAGTGGGACCAAGTGCACCCTCAGCAAGTTTGCAGATAGTTGACTCACTAGAAGGAAGAGATGCCATCCAGAGGCACCTTCACAAGACCTAAGGAGTTGACTCATATGAAGTGGCCAAGTGCAAGGTCCTGCATGTAGGTCTGGGCAATCCTCAGTATCAGTACAGACTGGGGGATGAATGGATTTGAGAATAGTGCTGCAGAGAAGGATTTGGGGATACCAGTGCCTGAAAAATTGGACATAAGCCATCATGAACCACATCCTGGGCTGCACAAAGGTGCGTGGCCACCAGATTGAGGGGGGTGAATCTCCCATCTACTCCACTCTCGTGAAACTCCATCGGGAATAGTGCATCCAGTTCTGCATGTCCATCCAGTGTCCACAGTACAACAAAGACATGGACCTCGTGGAGCTGGTCCAAAGGAGGGCCACAAAAATGGTCAGAGGGATGGAGCACCTCTCCTATGAAGGCAGGCTGAGAGAGTTGTGGTTGTTCAGCCTGGAGAGGGAAAGGTTCCAGGGACACTTTATAGCAGCCTTTCAGTACTTCAAGGGAACTTATGAGAAAGATGGAGACGAACTTTTTAGCAGGGCCTATAGTGACTGGACAAGGGGAAACAGTTTTAAACTGAATGAGCATAGATTTAGATTGGACACAAAGAAGAAATTTTTAATGATGAGGGTGGTGAGACACTGGAACTGGTTGTCCATAGAACTTGTGAATTTCTCATTATTGGAAGTGTTCAGTGTCCAGCTGTATGGGGCTTTGTGCAATCCAATCTAGTGAAAGATGTCCCTGCCCATGACATAGGGACATATGATCATGTGATTCTATGAAAAACACAGAATCAAAGAATGGTTTGGGTTAGAAGGGACCTTAAAGATCGTCTAGTTCCAACCCCAGATTTTCTAGATATCCAAAATGGTAGCTAAGAAGAAATTTGATGAGGGTGGTGAGACACTGGAACTGGTTGTCCATAGAACTTGTGAATTTCTCATTATTGGAAGTGTTCAGTGTCCAGCTGTATGGGGCTTTGTGCAATCCAATCTAGTGAAAGATGTCCCTGCCCATGACATAGGGACATATGATCATGTGATTCTATGAAAAACACAGAATCAAAGAATGGTTTGGGTTAGAAGGGACCTTAAAGATCGTCTAGTTCCAACCCCAGATTTTCTAGAACTTGTGAATTTCTCATTATTGGAAGTGTTCAGTGTCCAGCTGTATGGGGCTTTGTGCAATCCAATCTAGTGAAAGATGTCCCTGCCCATGACATAGGGACATATGATCATGTGATTCTATGAAAAACACAGAATCAAAGAATGGTTTGGGTTAGAAGGGACCTTAAAGATCGTCTAGTTCCAACCCCAGATTTTCTAGATATCCAAAATGGTAGCTAAGCACTGAGACAGTGGGGTTTCCATTGCTTGGATGTTCTATGCCATCATGGCTACAGATTTAGCTTTTGGGTGCAAAGTTGCTTTAAACCATCAATTACTGAGCAGTTAAAGCTCTCCTTATGTATTTGATAGGTCACCCAAGAAGAATCTCTGATTTTGCCAGTTTTACAGGGAGCCACAGGACTGCTTTAATCAGGCTGTGGAAAAACAAGATCAGAGCATGCTGTGAATGTAATGTAATGAATGTATACACAAAGATGAGGGTTACTGCACAGATGACAGGAATAATGCACATCACCATCTGAGCGAGGCGGGTGGTATATGAGAAGGAAGAACATGACAGTGAAAACTACATTTTGAGAAATTATTTTCAAAGTAGTAGCTTATCAGAGTTGAAGACCTTTGATTCTGATTGTTTTCTCTAGAATATGTCATAAATATATGTGTTTTGTTTACAGATAGAGTGAGAGTATATGAACCCTCCAAAACAATACCTGAGTTCCTGATGAGTATCTGATGAAGGCATCAGCCTATAAACCTTTATTTGTGAAGCCCTAATGTCAAGGAACTGAAAAATGAAAATTTCTTAGGAGAAACTGTGGTAAACTAGAAGAATTTATCAGCAGCTGCCTCTGAAAATCTTATGTATTTATTAGTACAATTTTCCCATTTGTTACAGTACTCTCTACTACAGTTCACTGACCCTAAGTTATGCTTCAATGGCTTGATTGTAAAAGGTGTTTAAAAGAAGTTGGTAGAGGATTCACCATTTTAGGTGCTTTATGAATAGAGGCTATTGAGGACCCCAGTTTGTAGGTATGCATGAATATGGAGGTCTTCCCACAGGCATGGTGTGGCAAGGGCATCCCCAGACCAGTGGGCATGAGGGGCTCTCTGCTATGTAGGCAGCAGGAAGAGCAGTTGACATGGAATCTTCTTTGCCCTCTCTCACCAAGCATTTGCAATTCTTGCTCTGTGGTCCTGAATTTGGGCCAAAAACAAATGTGGAGGAAAAAAGGAATCCACATTTTGGGACATGGGGATAAGGGAGCAAAAATTCTCTAGACGTTTTTTCTTTTCATTGGCAGCCACTGGACACTGCTCACAGGTTTGGTATGTCAGATGGTCCCAGCAGAGACTGCCCACCACACAGGTTGCAGGTGAGGCAACTGTTTCAGCCAGGGCTGTCACCACCACAAACATATTTCTCCTTTGCAATCTATTTGGTACTTATTTGTCCTCATCACACTTAACATGGACAATATTATAAACCAACCAACCAACCCCATATTATGAACATATTTTCCAAAGCCAGTGATTTGTTGTGATCAAAAGCCTGTGACAAGGATCCTGTTTGGCCAGTCCTGTCTTTGCAAATTCTTTAATTGCAGTATCACAAGAGGAAAGTACATCACACTTCCTATTATCTTGACTTCTTACATAATAGAAGAAAACAAGTTCATACCAACAACCCCATACCAAGACAAAAAAAAAAGTCAGAAAAATTAACATTCCACATGTTTCAAGAATGTAAACGATGTCATCACAGAGACATGAAGAAAACTGGTGTTACTCAAACCAAGTGCTGCCAATTCACCATCTAATGAGTTGTTGAATCCTGAGACAATCAGAAACTGCCCGTGAGAGCTTAGTGAACAACAGCATTTGTTTTCCTTCTGATTTCTTCTTATTAAAAGCTACAGGGAAATCACTGAGCTAGAAAGACTACCTCAATTACTTTTAATTGCTGTCGGTTCTGATTAGCCCAGGCCACAGTGATGCTGCAACAAGCAGCACAGCGCACAAAGCAGGTGCTCTGTCTCTTCACAGTGCACTGCCTCTATTTGCAATGGAAATGACACTGAGGGAATGGGTATGAACTCAGGATTCACAGAGGCTGGTGATACTCATGACTGCATTTCATGTTACAAGTAAGGCTTGGACTTCCTGTTTTGCTCAACTATCCTTTTTTTTTGTCTATGTGTTTTGGGCAGCACTCCAAGCAATCTTACAAATGAAACCCCACCTCCCAGCCTAGTCTTGCAGAGCAAGAGGGATGCTACTGCTTGGATGGGAGAGTGAATGCAGTTGTAGCAGCTCATCTATGGAGCAGGCACATGTGTATGGTCCAGTGGGCCAGTTACATAAAGGCAGCAAGAAACATTTCTCTAAAATCAAGATGAGGACAGAGGAATGCCTCAAGGGAGCTGAGTGAATATTGAAGCTTTTTGTGAGCAAAACAGAGGAAGTAAGATAAGCCTGGTCCTCGCTATTTCTTTTTTGGCATAGATTTGCAGGACAGTTGTCCCATAACAACAAATAGCTAACATGGTTCGTAACACACAAAGATAGCTGGAAAACAGAGCTGCAAGGTGGTAGACTCTGAGTTATCAGTCTGGTTTCTTATAAGGTTTTCCCCAATAAAAGATAAGAAAATATCAAACATACAGAGTGGGATAATATATATTTAATCAACTATGGAGGAGACGGATACTGTTTCAGAACATAACATATCATAAAATCAGTTTAACTATCCCAGTCCTCTAGGACCACATTCAACATCTCTATTAGTCATTAAAAATCAATACCGCAATAAGAATGTAGGAATGTCCATCTCAAATCAGCTTGCAGTAAATACCAACTACAAGTTAAGGGAAACAGATCCTCCTAATACTATTGATCAGTGAGAAGATCCAGCACTGAATAAAACATTCTTTATATTTATAAATCCCATACCAACCTGATGCAGAACTACATAAAAATAGATTAATTTTACTACTGCAAAACTTTAAAACATTCACAGCTAAATGCAACAATTATTTGGTGCTATCCAAGCCTTAACAAACTCTTGCTTATGCCTTTATATAATGCAGAGGGTAGGTTTAGATTAGATATTAGAAAGAAATTCTTAATGTGAGAGTGGTGAGACATTGGGAGAGGTTGCCCAGAGAAGCTGTGGATACCCCATCCCTGGAAGTGTTCAAGGCCAGGTTGGATGGGGCTTTAAGCAACCTGATCTAGTGGAAGGTGTCCCTGCCCATGGCAGGGTGATGGAACCAGATGATTTTTAGCATTCCTTCCAACCCAAAACATTCTATGATTCTATGTTCTTGAATGGGGAGGTGGGGGTGGTGAGAAGACCCTACATTACTTACTAGATAAATATCATCATAATGTAAAATATATTCATTTTTATAATATGTAGAACAAAGTACAAGGGCGCAAAATTAAAGTGTCCAGGTACACAAAGTTATTTAGGTCCTTAAAATATAGCTCAATGCCTTAGTTTCTGCAGGAGGCATCCCAAGCTCCTCTGACAGGTGTTAATGGACTGCATGGTGCACATGACTACAGAGGAAACTATTCCTGGTCACGGAGATCCTGGCTCAAATTTACTAAATACAATGAAAATAAATTATAGATCTTACTGTGATTTAAAGCAACATACTTATTTAGACCTCTCAGCTACCTGCACAAGTGTTATTTAACTCCCTGCCTTCCAAGAGTGGGATGACACAAGCCTACCCAAGTCATTTCACACTTGAACACTGTTAGGGACAATGCTGCTTTAATCAGCAGAGCTGTACCTATGTGCAGCAGAAATGTCTGCGACCTAAGAACATAACTCATGGCAGACAGTGAGCAAATTTTCCACTCTCCTCAGATTTCTAAAAGCCATTGAAAATCATTATGAGAAAATTATGTTACAGACAGCTTCCATGACTTTCAAAAAGAGCCTGAAGTTAGAAATCCCAGAAAAAGAAAAAAAACCCAACACATTTTTTTGCCTACTGTACTACAGTTGAAATGCATAAGCTGAATTTTAAGGCCTGGAAAATCAGCATGGAAAATCCCAAACCCTCATAACAAACTATAACTTGACCAGAATGATGGTCTGCTGTGGGTATCTCATCTGCACCAGAAGGGATACAGACAAATAACAGATTGTCCTCCTCCCAACTCTGTTTTTCACCTAAGCTTTCCCTATGCCACTGTTCAAATATTTCAAATAAGCCACTTTGACTTAAATGTCTGACTTACTGGAAATCTGTTGGAAATATTTTGAGTCAGCTGAAAAACAAGCAATGTAATCTGCAAAGCTTTAAAACCAGTGCAGTTTTAAACAGAGATGTTTTCTAACTGGTTTTTCTCTCTTAGTAGTGGTCAGCTCTGGCAGCGAAATGCTTTAAAAAACACGCAGCCCATGCTAGAAAAAGATCAAAAGCGGATCAGATGGCAGCGCCAGCTCATGTCAGCCTCGCAAGAAAGAGGAGAAAACAAACAAAGTGACAAAATTAGTTTTTCTTGCTGTGCATGACCCTGTGCCTCCCACCTGCATGCAAGGGCTCCTGGGCACAGCACAGCATCTCTACCATGGGGCCCTGACCCACAGAGCAAGTGGGACAGTTTCCCATTCCTCTCCCCAGAATAACTCATCAGCCTTTATTCTGGCAGCACCAGGCTTTTCCTGCCAGTGCTCCTCCTCACTGGGCTGCCACTCCTGGAGAAGGGAAAGAAGCCTGGGCACTGGTTTGACTCAACTGTGGAACAGCAGTAGGGTTCAGGGTGAGGGCAGCCCTGCTCACAGGCAGGCAGCTGACACACACGTAGGGCCCAGCAGTCTCCAAGAGTGAGAGGTGAAACACTGCAGCTCTGTGCCAAGTGCAAGCAGTGGCTGCTCATGGCACAGTGCTCCCTCCCTGCTCTCGCTACACTACGGCCCATTTTATTTGCTTGCATTTGCAAGACAACACAGACTGTGCTGTGCCAAAAATGTGCAAGAGTGTGCAGATAATGCTCGTTTTTCTTTGAGAACATGAAGCCTTTTAAAGCCTTTCTGGTGGCCAACATGAAAGAAGAGTCCCCCACCCAGAGTCTTAAACACCATACTCACTTTCTACGGGATCTTCCTAAAGGGCCATGTTGGGACTCATATAAAAAGCAATGAGTTGAGTTTGTATCCCTGTATATCCCTGTATATCCCTTCCAGACAGGCTCATGACTGCAGCTGACTGGTGAGCGTCCCCTTCACCACCTGCCTGCCTCCTCTCTGCTCTGTTCTCCCATGGTGTGGATGAAGGCAGCGAGTACCCACCAATTTCAGGACAGTCTCAACTGCAAATCAGTAAACCCTCTGCCAGGATTTTGGAAGCTCACTGTGCTGATGTGACGCGAGCAGCGGCAGTCCATGCCCTGCTGACACAGCTGGCTGGGCTGCTCAGGCTGGTTGGTGGGTGAGATTGGGTTACATGGCAGAAATCATAACAAAGGCAGGAAACAGATCAGCACTCCCTGGGTTTAACACCCTCTCTGGGGACCCTGTCGGTTTCTAGACTGCAGATGGTTTTAACCCTCTCCTGAAATGCGCCTGTGTGGCATGTTCTGCTCTGGTGAAGTCAAGCCTGGTACATAAAATAAAAGCGATTCAAGGCAGCACAGGAATGGCCCCACAGGGGCTGGTCAGAGAGGTCCAAAGGGTTTTACATAGTTTTTTATGAATGGGTTCAGAAATATGAACCCTGCTGAGCAGCATCCAAATACTGGTAGCCAGACTGTCACGATGGAGTCCCTTGGCTGAGCTTTGGGACGACCCTCTCCCTGTTGTTCCCTGCCAGCTCTGTGTGGTTTTGCCTTCCCGCAGAGCATCTCCATCACCTTGCAGCCTGGCTCTCTGGTTTTTGCTCTCAGCACAGCACAGGACAGGAGGCAAACCCTAGCTGATCTCTGCAGCTTTATTAACTCCAGCACCAAAAAACCAGTTGTGCCCTCAACTGCTTAGTTTTGGCAGCGGAGTTGATGCAATGTGTCCATTGGAAAGCGGATGTCTTTCATAAAACCAGTCAACTCTGCAGGACTGTAGTTCATTTAAAATAGCTTGAAGGAAGTTATGTGAACACATCACTGATTCCCTCAAGAACTGATTTGCTTTTATCTGGTGTTTTTTTCACTTTGTGGCAGGATGCTTTAGGAACAAGTCCTACCTGTGATGTGAAGTGTTGCTTAATGTGGGGGAGAAGGGGAGCAAGCTATGCAATCTCCAAACTGAAGGTAGCTGGGGGAAAAAGAGGACATTCCTCACGAGATCATATTGAGCACAGAGATCTTGGTTCCTGCTGGGAAATAACAATCTCAAAAGGTGAAACACAGTCACTTAGAGGTTACAAATCCTTTTCATATACAAATCTGATAGCAAAAGAAGAAACAAGTGTCTGCCAAAAAATTCTTGCTGGGAATTTGCCTGAGTGAAAGCTGCAGGACTAGAGTGGGACCATGACTTCCTTCCAGCAGGACTGTCCGAGGGGTGCATATGCAAAGAGGGTGATAGTCCTATAACACATCACCCTGCAAAGCTCCTGCAACTAGTGGAATAAGATGGAGTTTCTTAATTCAGTTTCCACTGTACTAAAAGCATATGAAAACTATTAAAAAAAATAAGACATCGGGGTAGAGTATTATAAAAACCCAAACAAACCTCAAAACACACCCACCCTGGAAATGTCTCCCATTCACAGCTTCACTGAACATTCTCTTTTAACTCACCACAAGGCTTCCCAGAAGAACAACTGAAAAGACATTAGACATTTTAATTTTTTTTAAAAAAATGTTGTTTCAGAAACCTCCCAGAAGGGAGAAAAATAAAATAAATTATTATAGTGCCACATCACCACAGTCACCAAGCTCAAAATGAAGACGACTACAGTGATCTAAGTATTCCTTTGACGTAAGATGCTTTTAAATTTCACAGTCAGCACTTCTGCTTCCTTTTACAAAGACACTTCCACTTAATGTCTTCTAAGTCACCTTGAACACCCACTGGACATATATATATATTATTGGTAGCTCTTTTGGTTATTTTGCAGGGTCTTTTTTGGTAATCTGGTTTCATGCATGGGAAAGTTCCTTCTCTGCAGTAAATGAAAGGCTTTCATAATGGGTCTTCTTTCCATTGGAGACATGATTAGAGGCCAATCACTATTCACACCAAGTGTAATAAAAAGGGCTTGTTGTGGAGAACACAGCTCTGTTTCTTCTTATTAAAGCACAGAACAACTCACAGTAACCTCTTGCAAGATGACTGAGAATAAAAACAGCTCCACCATGCTGTATTTCACAGAGCAGCTTGCCAAGAATATGAATTTCTCAGGAGCTGGGATGCAGAGCTGCAGAAGAGGAGCAGATGTGGCTATTGCTGCAAAGGTGGGGCCCAGCCAACACCCTCCCATGCTGTGGGTCAGCACACATGGTGGTAACACGCTGGGCAAAGGCATTAAAACTCATGCTGTCTCTTCATCTGTTCCTGGCCCAGAGTCAAGGTTTGCTGAAGTGAGAGGTGAGCTGTGAAGTTTACAGGGTTTATGGGGTCCTGATCACCCTCTGACAATGGCAGGTGTTTCCTGCAGCTACCAAATTTCCCTCCTGCATCCTCTTGGTGGGCTCAGTACTGAGCCTAAGGCTGAGATGAGCTTTTTACCTTCTGCTGGACTACTCCAGACCTGACCCATATGTGCAGAGGGAATAATGGACAGACTTGCAGCTAAACAGAAAGAGGACAGGAGCCACCTCTGCTTTGCTCCTGCTGCCTCTTGAAAAGAAAAAGCAGAACATAGGGTTCTTGATGGCACCACAAACCAGTATCTCCACGAAGCATGTGGCTTTCTGCACTCTGATGAACTAAAACTTGAACTGTGAACACCACACAAAGCATAGAAAACTTCCACAGATGTGGCTTCATGTGCTGCTTTGGACCCTGCAGAAAGGATAGGTCTGATCCAAGACCACCAGGGATGGAGCAAAGAAGGGTTGAACTATAGGCCTCTGAAAAATGATCTTTACTTTGGTTCTGTTTGATGAACCAAGAAAGAGAAAATGAAGAGAGGTCTACTCCTTTTCTTCCTCCTGCAGTACTTCAGCTGATTCAGACTCACACATATACCAAATTCATTACTTTGAGCCCTCAAAGTTTTCTTCTTATTTTAGCTAACCTTGACTACCTATTTAAAGAGGCACCAGTATTAATGTTGTCAATATTCTGGAAAGATTTTTCATCTCCTCTGCAATGAGCCAGATCTTGGTTTGTTTGCCTCCCCTTAAAACTGAGCCATGCTGCTGTTTTCTGCAAGGCATTTAAAGAAATTTTGTATAACACTGAAATATGCATATGGTAATTTTTATAAATTTGCAAAAGAAGTTAAATATGTAGCATCATTAATCAAGAAGAAACCTGTTTTCTTAAGGAGACAAGTAAGTTATTCTGTTTGAGGTCGTAAGAAGACCTGTGACTGGGGACTTGAACAAGGTGAGGACAAGAACCACCTCTCAGACTTTTGGCATTCCACACTTGGGAAACAATAGGCCTAGGAACACGTCTGAAACACAAATTTCGAGATGGAAACTACAGGCAATCTAGTCTTATGTGTTTGGGGTTTTGTGTATTTGAAGTTGTGCTGTTAGGTAGTCCAACACACTGACCCAAATCCAGTTTGGATGTATTCACATGAAACGAAGTGCATAGGTTTAAATACAAACATCTGTGCACACAAGCAGTGACATGCAGTAACTTCAGGGGACAAGAGAATTTAGCTGTGCACAGATCCTATGCTGAAACCTTGACAGTGGGTACTGGGATTAATCTGGCTTCAGACTGTGTGAAGTGTTAACTAAGGACAAGAGCTCTCCCACTCCAAACTTAAGCCTTGCAGGTCAGATTTAAAATGAAATCACCAGTCATGTGGGGCATTGTATGCTGTATTTCCACCTGAATTAATTACTTCTAGGGAGAAAGGAAGAAAATTATCTTTTGGCTCTATGTATTGGTATTTTTTTGTAACTTGATTGTCCTCCATTATACGTCAAAGCAGAAATACATGTAAGGAATCTTTCAGTTAACAGTTGTCACTACATACACAGATGGTCTGAAATCATACCTAAACCCATCGACAAAACATAAAAGGCAAGTATTTTTTCTGCCATTGAGCAGTACCAAATGTAGGGTATATTGACCTTAACAAGCCTGATAAGTAAAAACTTTCATGCCCATTCCTGTGGCAATTCAAAACATAAAACTGGGTAGAGTTTTCCATGTTCCCTGGCCAAGACCTTGGCAACAAGCACACAGATATAAGTTATGTTAAGCAAATCAATAAGTATTTTCCAAACATTTAAATTGAAAAATATGCAGTGAAGCCCTGTTAAACAGACCCTCGTGCCCAGATATCCTTAAAAGAAAGCAATTCTGTCCTGCATCTTTGTAGCATAACACAACGGCTGTCAGAAAAGATGCAAAGTCCTGCTATGCTAGGCCTGAATGTCAGCACAAGTCTTTAAACACAACATCTCCTTACATGCCTGAGCTGGGCTGAAGAGACGTGGACCCCTGTGTCTTGCACTCCACCTACTACAAAAACTTCAGCTGCCTCCATTAAAAGTCACAAGCTGAATCACAAAAACACATTCACGTTTTCTTTATTTAAGGCATCAATCTCTCTCTCTCTGGCTGAGTGGGTGGATTTTCCCAGACGCATTCCTGACCAAGCTGAAGAGTATCTGCAGGACACAAACCTCTCCACAAATTGCGCAACACTCGTCCATGCCGGCTCCAGGCACCAAGCAAGACTCCTTCCTGCTCACGCCTCCCGCCCAACTTCTCTCTGCTCTCCAGAATCTCAGCCCACTCACTTAACTCAGGCTGAAATAGGGCAAATGGAAATTTCTTGTCTCTTGGTTGCTTCACTTAGGTTTACCCATACACAGAAAGCTAATTGAGACTAGATAAAATTTTATTCCAAGCTTTCCTTTGGCTAATGTGTTGTACTGCAGCACAGTGGAGTTTGAACTGGTTTTGACTTAGCAAAGCAACATACTGTTCCCTGTAGTGTCTGCAACAGGCCAAATCAGCCTACAATACTTACCCATTCTTCATTTGTGCTATCGCTGTTACTGTTCTCTCTCAGGCTTCTTTAGGCTTTTATATGCTTTCCCTGGCATTTTCATAGGACATAATACAGAGATCTGGAGTTGACAACTTCTATGGAGCAACTCAAAAGGATCAGGATGGTGTCACTCTTGCTCAGCATGGAAGTCCCTTCATGCAGCACTAGCTTCTCCTTGCTATTGTCATTTTAAGGACAGGAGTCTTTAAAGAGGTAAATGCCTAGCCTCCCTAAAAATAGGTGAAATTTCTCCTACCCTGAGCCCTATATTCAGGTTTCATATGGAAGTCAATACTCAGACATACATTCTCTCTGAAAATCAAGAAATTTGCCAAGTACAACAACATGATGTACTGCATTTGCAGTGTCACTTTCCCAGGACACTGGCTGGGCTCAGGGCTGCTAAGTGCAATGGGGAGGACAGCAGAGACCACTAGGTCTGGGTCTAGGTCCAGGTCCCAGGATTGGGTCTGGGTGAAGCTGGTTTCCTTGCAGGAGCTCCCCCAGGAGTGAGGGAAACCAGGCACCAACCACACACAGTCAGATAACCTAATGCAGTCTTAAATGACACCTTATAGCAAAACATCATGGCACTTTTTTTCTAATGCTTCTGATAGTTCAGCAGACAGCACTGGACTACCAATTTAATCTGATCTTTCCCCTTCCATGGGATGCTGTTGAAGTGGACAATAAGAGACCTGACTGCTCCTTTATCTGCAGGAAGCAGG
>NW_008670949.1:93052-103468 GCF_000695815.1 Acanthisitta chloris
AGTCAAAGGCACAGAGAGGTTTCCTAACCTGGCGACCCCCTAAGCTGGGGCCTCATTGTACGAGGCAGTATGGACACGTCTGTCAAGCTAACTCACACCAACTATTTGCCTTGGTAAGTGCTAACTAAACCACACAGCTCTTTGCTGTAAGTATACTTGCTGTTCATAAATTGGTGACAAAGTAACGGCAGAAGCACTGCTCTGTGCAAGCTGCACACTTGGGGGCCTGATTCAATGGGACGCTGAGCAGCGTTTGCAAAGGGCTCCGTGGCCTGCAGAATCAGGCATGGGGATGTCACCTCTGCCTTGTCACTTAACATGGGTATTAGAGCTCCAGGACATTTTTAGGAAATTCCTAAGATATAAAAGGAATCCAGGATACCAACGTAAGCAGCACCTGAGAGGTATGTTTTTTATTCGTGTTGATCAGTTCATCTAGTAACATATCCTCAAGGGAATACAGCACCCCCTTTCTCATGAAACACCAGTGTCACTGCGTTGCTGGAAGTAAGCACAGCACAGCAGCTTTCTGATGGGGAATTATTATGAAGAAGGTACAGAAAAGCCAAAGGTCAATTAAACACATTTAAGCACTTGCAACCAAGGAGTTAGCAGCACGCAGCAAAGAGCAGAGTACAGTAGCATCTGGCTACAGATGCAGGCTTGTATTTGGAATAAAGCTTAAGAGGAGCTCAGAAGTAATGCTGGTGTGTGCTACAATCCCACAGCAGTGCTGGAAGAGTCCACTAACGGATGGGTATTTCAACTCTTTTTTCTTCCATCTTGTGATGGCTTTGTAGCTGAAGTTTTCATTTCTCCCAGTTTTCCTGTGTTACTGCCTTGCACGGAAACATAATGGTACCAACTGCTGAAAATACAACTTAGTTTCCTTCCAAGACATTAATTTCACAGGTAATTTTTTTATCCAGTTGCACAGCCCAGAATGCAGCCTTGGTGTCCTGGAAGCAAGCTGATGTTACCAAACATCTTTATTTGTCCAGCTAGTTTACAGGGAAATAAATACAAAATCCCCAGGTGTTGCTTACAGTGTAGCCAATGTTTTTCATTCCATTCATAAATACAACATGCTGTTCAGCCCACACACCTATTTTATAGCTCTAATGAAAAACAGAGAGCAAAATTCACACCTAATGGTGACCACACCGCCTTTCAACACACCCCTGTAAAAGGCAGGGATTGATCAAACAGGTATTGCTGAGAACGCAAATGCAATATATGAAGAAATATGTCAAGAATTTTAATTGTACCAAATAGGAAAAAAACCATAACTAAGAGAAAAAAGATTGCCTACACAACAGTGCACAGCTGGAATGACTTTAGTCCCCACAGCACTGCTAAGAGGCCTCTTTATGGGTTTGGATTAGAAGTGCCTTTAGCCAGGCACAGCAGGACAGGTTGGAGAGGGGCAGCCACAAACCCACAGATATGAACAGCTCTTACAGCTCCAGAATAAGTTCAGCACAGGACACATACACCTGACAACTTTTTGGATCTTGCTATTACTGCCTGACAATGAAGGATTTATCAGGGTGCACCAACTATTTTCCATCTTTACGAAGATCGGCAGTTTCAAATTTGCGGTTTGGATATTCCATTTATCACCCATGCCCATTACATTGCAAGAGACAGAAGCTGCTGACAGAAGAGGGACAGGCTGGTGGCATGCAGCCACCTTGACAGCTCCTGAGCACATTCCTCTGCATTGGCAATACTGCACAGGCATCAGCATTTGTTTATTTATTGAGAGTTCAGTTCCCTGCCAACCACCTCAGTACTGGGAGTAGGTACTGGGAATGAAAGACAAAGAAAACTTACACAGGTGATCCCCCTGCATGCAGCCCCTGATGCTGGGACTGAAGCCCCAGCGCAAACCCAGGACCCCCAAGGGTACTGGATTCACTCCACTGCTCAGGGCTCACCCCAGGAGAGGGCAGACTAGACCCCCTTCCACCTTGCTGGCCATGGCAATTAAAGGGGTCACTCCAATGAAATTTCTCCACCTAAAATGAACAGTCGCACAGGCACTGCCATTCAGTGGGGATTTTATCACCCCAGGATGCATGCAGGCAAAATCCTCATCTGATCAGTGATCTGGAAGCAATGTGCCTGACTTTCCTCTGGCTTTATGAGTATCGGTGACCCCGTGACTTTTTATTAAGCCATATGATTACACACTGCAGGCATACGTGTGAAAGAATGCCCAGGGAGGGATGTGGCTTGTGGCACCTGAAATTCCTCACTGGTCATTTACAAACCATAAAGAAAAGCTGACAAATTCCTAAAGCTTAGAATTTTATTTTTTGTTGTTAAGGGCTTAAGGTTTGTGTGGATATAACACACCACCAGACTGATGCCAGACACTTTTTGTGCATATTATTAGAGATGTGAACAATGGCCTGGATTTATCCAGAGATAAGGACTAAAATTATTCTGTCTGTGCAGTGTTAATGAATAAATGCTATTTGTGAACTATCACAAAATTTCAAGCCATGAATTTTGCTTACAATGCTCATGTTTGAACTGTTATTTATAGGCACAAAAACCCATGCATTTTTTAAACCCTTCTCTGAAAAAGTTTTCTATCTTAAAGTTTTCCTTTCTGCTGTAAACCATTCACAACACTTTTATCAATTGTACACTCCTAAAACTTCCCAGTTGTATCCTGTCAAAGGTGAAGAAATAATATATAGCTTTTCACTGTGTAAAATATTATAAACGATATATAGTGAGAAAACAGTTATTAAAAATGGATCTAGTTCAGATGCTCCCAAGCCACTTATCCGGGGGGAAAAAATCATATTTGCCAAATATGTTTTAAAACCAGTGGGTTTTCCCCTCACCTTTTTTCATATGGAAGATTTCATTACTGTGTGGTAGGATGATTCATCCATTTCTGGTCCAGAAATTCTTAGATTTAATTTTTACACCTGGAATGATGCTCAGGATCTAGACTGTCAAAACTGCATGGAAGGGGCATCCTCACCCAGTCATCTCTTACATATCCTATAAAAGACACCTGAAAAGGTACCTACATTTCTTGAAGGAGCACTCAAGTAATTTTTATTCCTCCTTCCTTGTCAGCTGTTGACTTAAAGAATGTGGGAAAGACTGGAGGACCAGTGCCTTGGTGCGCACTGGAGCTACGCGGGGGCATGAGGGACTGTCCCCTCAACAGGGAAGTGGGAAGGTGAAGGTGAGGAGGATCCTGATTCATGATCTTGAGCATGGGGGTGACCGAGATGAGCACCTCTGTGGAGGACAGGCTTACAGCCTCCAATTCCGGCTCTGTTCGCCAAGGGTAAAGGGTAATTATCTCACACAAACTGTTTAGTCTTCTACTTATCCATAGTGTACTGGCCCTATCTTCTGATTCCTTGGAAGTTTTCAACAGCAGGGCTTTCAGCTCGTTTCTTTGAAGCCTGTTTTCTAAAATGCTACAGGTGTGCTTTGCAACAGTTCAAAGAGCATCCATCCCCTTTGCTTTCAGCTACTCCATGTCGTACTGCAGCTTTGTCTTATACAATGAATATCACAGTGAAATTTCTACATTAAAGGCTCCATTCAGTAAAGTGCGGATTTTAAGTTTTAAAACACTAATATAGAGAAACAAAATTCACAATGATCTCAATATCTATCGCCTCAGAATGCCAAAAGTTAGGAAGATCACATCTGCTGCCTTAGAGCCCATTATTTCCCTTCAATTCCCTTGCCTGTGATGATGCCCAGAGCCTGAATCTCAGAGGAAAGAGTCAAACTTTCCCATAAAGAGATCTCACCCTGCTATCTACTATCTAAAAACTAGCCTGAGTTCTCATGCTTGAGATTTATCATCCCCAAGGTGTGTCATATTGAAAAGTAAGTTTTGCCCTTTCCTCATTCATTCTTTCCCAAAGTGGGGTGTGTGCATAAATCAATGACACTGATTGATGAAAGAGTTAACACTGGTGGCAATCTGGTAGAGGAAAACCAGTGGAGAGGCTTAGCTTGCTATCTTAGCAGATAACTTCAAAGCAGCCTGAACAACAGGGCTGAAAATGAAATAACTGGGATAAGAAACACGCTTCCTCACCATTGCAGCTGAGCACTGCACTTCTGGCAGCATCTCTGCACATCTGTATCATCCATTGAGAAGAAGTAAACAGCATCAGTAAGCTGGAAAGACTGCTTTCCTATCCTCCTAGACCCCCCGCAGCAAATCTATCCCAAGCTCAAAAGAGAAAAAGTGTTGGTGTGTATTTTCCTAGGATCTTGGAGTTCATTGTTCTTTATTATGTTAGTGTGTTATGCTTAGTATGTTTGGCTTAATATGACCAGCTAATGTTCTACTGACTAAAACATAAAGTAGCATGATCTCAGAAATTAAATTATCTGAAAAGGAGGAACAGAACGATTCAGAAAAAGGGGAAGTGGTGCAGGACAGTGTGTATTCAGTCCTCTTTTCAAAAGCTTCTTCCCTGAAATGAAAATTGTTGGATAATGCCTTTCTCCTTCTCTTCCTTCCTTGAACCAAACTACAGGCTCCAAAAACAAGGCAGCTAATAATAAACTCTTCAGCTGAATTCTAGGAAAGCAGTTTGGTCAAGACTTTGTCTGCCAAATGCTGATCAACACATGTTCCCAGCTGCCAGCAGTGACTTGCTGGTATTTGACAAACCATTTTGCTTCAGCCTTCTAGCCTTCAGTTTTGCTTCACGTTTTGCTCCAAACAAGGCCTCCCACTTCCTAACAATGGAGTCAAAGGTTCTGGAGTCATGGTCTTCCTAACCATGTTACATGTCCATGGAGCATACAGGGACTACTCTAGTCACAATATATTAACCCAAATGGTCTTACACTGTGACTCCTGAAACAAAAACCCCACTGCTGGTTTTATTGCCATCCACACCAGCAGGCTGTACAGGAACAGCACTGGCATTTCTACAGCAACAGTCAGCAGACAGAACAGGACTCCTTTCAATATTACCTTTTATCAAGGTTTGCATAATAAAATTTGGTTCTTGCCTTGGGATTCCCCTATACTGCCTTCTTTTACCAGTGAGGACACAGGGCTGAGAGGGAGCACCAATTGAGATATCAGGCATAATGTTTCCTACTGGTCAGACAGAAGCTTGAACTACTCCACTGCATTTTGGTCCCAAGAGCAACTTCTGATGCTTCGCCAGAAATGCTGACCCAACTGTCCACTGAATTTGGAGTCTTTAAAAACATGTACATCACCTTGGTAAATGGAGGAGCCCAGTGCCAGGTGAAACAGACAGCACTGCTGAAGGCACATGGCTCCTGCTCCCTCCAGAGGCTGCTTAGGGGCTGCCTGGAAATGTAGCTGGGACTGTAGAAATGGGAAAACGTCAAGTCAGGTTTTCTGAAGGAGGGGAAATAACCCCTTTAGGGGACACATGAGCACCTGCAAACAGCACATATGCTGGTGCAGGGATGTATAGAAAACAGGTGAGCCTAGTTCCTCCCTATGCTACCCCACGATGCTGGGAAAGATGAGGAAGCGGGTATGGGAGGAAGTTTGGGCTCAAAACCAGTTTGGAGTAAGAAGGCTTCTTAATATTGGAACACTACTGAATCACACAACTCTCACCAGTGCCAATTCTAGGGCTTCATGATTCTGTTCCCCTTTTAGTCAACGATTCTTCTGTACTGCAGACATCCGGGACACCTCCCTGACCACAGCGATGTTTACATGAAGGATAAGGCAGTTATGGCTGTTTCCTAACGGTGGAACTACCCTGACTCCTCCTCCTGTGGTGAAATCTTCTCCTACCTGTGCCACACCACTGGCCCTCTCCTTCCTCCCTGCCATCCCACCAAGCGCAACAGCACAAGCACTTCTGGAAATGCTTTTGCATTTCTAAGTGGAGAAATAACTCACACTGGCAACATCACAATACTCATAAGAAAGAAAGAAATGAAACCAAGTCAATATGCAAAAACTCCATCATGTCCCAACAGTGTACTTACTATTGGGATAGTAAGGATATTGGAGCACCCACTCCTTGCTAAAACCTTCCACAGTTCACCACAAAAGTATGCTGACCAGGGACAGCTAGGTAGTGGACAACATTGAGGGGACCTACTTTTATGTGTTAAAGAATCCTAGTATTTTTTACTCGTCTGGAGGTGACAGAAATGAGCAGCACACATCTCTTCCTATTTATCAAGATTTTTTCTTTCTCTTTTTGCTATTCCAGGGTTTAATCCAGAACAACAACAACAACAAAAGAGTAGGAAAAAACCCTGTGTGCAGCCTTATGGCAAGACTTTCCAAGCCACAGATGCTGGCTCTGTGGTTGGCTGACCTATCCAAAATAAAGCTCAACAGCAGGGAGCGGTGGAGTAGTTCAGGGGGTAGAAGAGGTCATGCGAATGTGATCCCCACCTCCTGAACACCACATCTCCTTACACTGCCTGTCCCTGCTCCTTTTAGGATGCTAGGAATTGTTGACTTATTTTTCATTTTTTATTTTCAGCTTGCCTTTCCTATCTGCTTGCCAAGTGGGATCGTTGAAAGTGAGACTTGTTGCAGCTACTTTCCCAGGAGACAAAAAAAAAGGGGAACTTTTACCCCGATGGCTTACAGTCGAAAAGGCACATAGCAGCTTCAATGATGAGCTCCTTTGGCTGCTGCAAGACAGAGTTGGCACTGGGGGAGCTCAGAGGCCAGCATGGCACCTTCCCTTTGCCACAGGGATGGGCATCAGCCTGTCCTGGGGGAAGCTGTCAGCTGCAGAGACTGAAATGTTTTAGTGAGAGAAAGAGACCACAAGAACCTTGAAAAGTAGGGCCTCGAAGGCTGCTGACCCCTGCACACAGATGCATGGCACTACCTTCCTCAAGAGAAGGTCATTTTGAGTGAACAAACATTAAAAAAAGGGAAAGTGGAAAAAAGAAAGTGACCCACCTAATTTTAATAATTTTTGACATCAGAATGCATTCATACTGTATACTTTTACTTTTCTTTTGAGAGGAGTGCACAGGATATGTCCTGGCTCACCTGATGGAACAACTTCTGCAAGTCTACAGAAGGTCCTATGCCACCACTCTCAGGGACACCTACAAACCTCGCAGCACATTGGTCTGTGGGTTGAAGCAATGCCCAGCTGGGCAGAGGACATGTAAGAGGTGTGGACCCTTTTTTACAGCCAGCATATTCATTTCTGTTCAGGTGTGGGCTTCATTTTCATAATGATAATGACCACATAGTGAAACCAACCACTCATTGCTTCTGATCAGAGCTATTTCTGCAACCTTATGTTTGTCAATAAAATAAACCAAGTCTAAAACTCACACCTTCCTCTGGGAAGATATTGGATGAAAGTGGATGCCAGGACTATACCTGTATGTTTTCATGCTGCCAGCAAGGAAGTTTTTCATAGCACGTGTTTGACTTACCCTAAGCAGTATGCAATAGTGAGCTGAAAGAACTGCTGCCACTTACCAAACCTCTTGTAGCCGAAGGACTGCACCTCCTCCTCTTCTGCAAAATCGTCTGGAGAGAGAAAGACACAGCAACAGATTATGACTACTACCACTAGAAAAAGGTGGGAAGAAGAGGTTTTACAGGTGCATGTTCATAAACTAATGTAGGTTTAATTGATTTGTTAGACATGTTACTGATCTTCTCCTCTGTTGCTCATATCCTACCTCTGTCTCCAGGTACAGAAGGCAGTTCCCAGAAAATTGCATCCCTAGAAATCCAGACTACAAACTGCAGATGTATGACCTGGCAGTTATACTGAGGCCTGTTTATCCAGCTACAGATCAGAGCAGACATGTTCCTCATCACAAGGACAGCCACAACTGTCACCAGCTGTTTGGGCAGGCTCGCCCAGACCACAGCACTCGCTCTGGCTGGCTACCTGCACTGTCCAGGTGTTCAGGGTCAGTATATACATGCACCAGTTGAGCCTTTTGTATGAAGTGCCATGTATAGCTGTGCCAAGTAATAAGAGAGGAGTCAGGGAGGATGGTTGTCCATCCATCTACCAACTCGTGTGGGCACTAGCTTGGCCTGAAGGTGCAAGATTTAATAAAAAAATGAGAAACAGAACTGATAAACATTTGAGAAAAGTAAAAACAAAGATGGTGCAGATGGTGAAGGGTCTAGAGGGGAAGTCATATGAGGAGCGGCTGCAGTCACTTGGCTTGTTGGGCCTCGAGAAGAGGAGACTGAAGGGAAACTTCACAGCTGTTTACAGCTTCTTCATGAGGGGAAGTGGAGGGGCAGACACTAATCTCTTCTCTTTAGTGACCAGTGACAAGACTTGAGGGAATGGCATGAAGCTGTGTCAAGGGAGGTTTAGGCTGAACATTAGGAAAATATCAGGCTCTCCAGGGAGGTGGTCACAGCACTAAGCCTACCAGAGTTCAAGAAGCATTTGGACAATGCTCTCAGGCACATGGTGTGATTCTTGGGGCTGTCCTGTGCGGGGCCAGGAGTTGGACATCAATGATCCTTGTGGGTCCTTTCCTACTCAAGATATTCTATGATTTGATGACTCCATTAAGCCTTTTGTTCTCATTTTTACTGTAAGCAAGCAGTAATATGCTAATAATCACAATTTTGTTTTGTCAGAAGCTTAATTTCTCTCCACTTCCTTCCAGCAGCAAAAGAAAAGGCTGGCATCAGCAAAAGAAATACACCCACAACTTCTTTAAAAGAAAAAGGATATGTTTGCATTCATGTGTTCAGCCTCCTTCTACCAACACAATCCCTCATTCTGCTGAGTCAGGAAAGGCAAAAGCCCTGTCTTATCACCAGCACCAGCCTCTGCACCAAGCGACTATATGCTGGGGAGGCCAGCACAGCCCAAAGCTGCTCTTCTGCTTCCCTGTTTCCCAGAGGGAGCAGAGCAGACCTGCTCTCCCTCCAAGCACCATTTTTACATGGGGGGAAGGCTCCACAGAGCCCTCTTTAAACAGGACCTAGGACACAGCTTCCCAAGTGGCTGCTGGCAGTTCCCAGCTCACTGTCATCCTGGGGAAGCACATTGTCTTTGCTGTGACTCTGAGTAGAAACACGCAGCCAAGCCTACCTCCATGCTGCGAAAAACACTGCTGGGATCTGAAGGCAATCTCCACTGACAAAAACTCAGCTACTCCCAGGCTTTTGTTTGCACTGCAGTGGTGGAGAGGCTGACTCAGCACCCCTGGATCTTCAGTGGCTGCTGGTCACCTTGTGCCACCCTTCCAGCATAGGATACTGAGGAAGCTCATTCAATTGCAACATCTCCATCCGGTCTTTCCCTGACTTGAGGGGAGAAGGAAACAGAAGCTCAAAGGCCAGTGAAGGGATTCACCAGAAGGGAACATTTAATAACTGGTGGTGGAAGAGCAAGCTCAAAGCAGATAAATGGATGTGATGGAGTAATAAGTCTGTGCTCAGTTAGACCTTTTTTGTCCATGGACTTACTGCACATGATCAGACTGCTCTGCATCATGAAACTGGGCAAACAGGTGCCTCAGCTAACTTGGGCCACCACAGAGCCTTGGGGGATTAATTCAAAGCTAAAGATACAGTCCTCATGCAGGCTCAACAAAGCCCAAATGATTTGAGTGCATGTTCAGCATGAAATATGACTTTCCCGTCCTTCTGACCTGCAAGGTGCCATGCGCAGAAGTCTGGGGTAGACTTTGCCTGAAGCTGCACAGAGTTCATGAAACGCATCATTTTGCAGAACACCACCCTTTGCTCAGATGGCACTGTTGATAAAACAGCTAAAAACATACCCTTCACCAGGTAACACATTTTCGTTACTGCCAGACTTGTTCCTGTCCTTATCTTAACCTAGACCCCCCAAGTCAGATGTGCATTTAAGAAGTGGAAGAGCCAGTGAATGCTCCTTAGGCAAAACAGACACATCTTGGTTTTGAAGGCAGAAAGAAACCTTAAAAAAACTCAAATACAACAAACCTTCTCAATTGTACCAAATATCATCTGAAAACAAGGTCACCCAACAAAACATAACAAATACTAATAAACCATAAACAGTCAACAACCAAGATCTTTATCCCAGCAGTGAGATAATCAGGAAGAATCTCCCCTCTTGCACAAAAGATAAAATGCTGCACAGCATAAGATATCAGCTCCAGAGCACTTAGCTTCCTGCCCTCTCCTGCTATCTGGCTGTACCACAATCACCTCCTTTGTTTCATTCAGAGTGTAACCTGGCTTATCTGATCCATATCTGATGTATACAGCCAGGCCGTCTTTAAATCCTGCGGCTTCATCCTACACCACATCTCTAAGACCTTCCTCCCAGACTGCCAGCCTCTTCCCTAGTTATCTTCCCTAGTTCTTTTTTGCACTTAACCCAACAGCATTGCCTTCTGGCCACACATTCATAATCACATTTTTGTTTCTTTGGACGTTTCTATATTTGCAAT
>NW_008670950.1:0-232 GCF_000695815.1 Acanthisitta chloris
TTCCAATATGGCTGGCTAGTTTCAAGATGAACTTGCTCCAGAGGCCTAGAAAACAAAGTCATACAGTACAGTCTTAGACAAATGCCAAAGGATAAGGAGAAACTGAGTCAAAGGGGTCACTGGAGGCCATAAAGAAAGAAGTGTGAAAAAGTGTTGCTTTTTTTCTTGTGCCCTGATACAAGAACAGAAGGCCGTAAATGTTTCCTCATCTCTGCTATTAATACCTACTTAA
>NW_008670950.1:258-5650 GCF_000695815.1 Acanthisitta chloris
CACTTTTAGAAGTAATTGTTATATCTAAGAAGCATCTGCATGTCAAGGAGACTGAAGCAAAACAGCAAAGACTCATGTTTTTAAAAGAAAAGAAAAAAAAAGTAACATCAATCTAGTTTTCAGACATGCAATTTTGGGACAGTGGGCACTACTATTACAGGATAGATTTATGAATGATCCTGTTCCAGGTATAACTGAGGTCTTTATCAATGGTTTGGGAAAAGGTATCTAAAACTTCATTTAAGTGACTGCTGTGTCTCATCCTTGTCAGGAAGTGAGATTCTAGTATTTCCAAATCTACTCAACTGGAGCTGAATGCCTGAAAATGGAAAACCACTTGAGAAAACAAGGCCAAAAAAAAGACAATCACAGGAGCAGCAGAACTGGGAGTAATTCAGCAGGTGACTCCCATGCTGAGCCCCAAGTGCTCAGCATCTTTTTCAGCAGTCCTTTGAGGACTTTCAGCCAGTAGCAGGCTTCACTGCCTAGAAACAACTTCTCATAAGAATAAAACCACCCAAGTCAAGGGTTTGCCCTTTTACAAGGCAAGGGGTGAATACAGACTTTTCACATCCAATCTTTAGGCAGTCAAGTACAAAAGTATAAGTGGCGGTCTGTGCTAGCACTGACAACAGCGTGAGTGGAAGACCACTTAAGGTAAAGAAGTTATTTGAATTAGAGGTTAGTATAACATTTTTAACTGATTTTTTTGTGTGCATGGGACTAGAGGGTTTGCATCCCCAATTCTCAATCATTTTAATGGCACATTTGCATATACAGCATTTAGACCACTCTGAAAATCCCAACATTACTGCCTGTTTGAACAGCTAGAATTACTCCCAGAAGAAAACAGTAAATGAGCATAGAATTAGTTTTTTAGATGTACAAACATAGCAGCATTTAGGCAAAAGCAAATCTAGGAACTGGTATGCCATAATGAAATAGCACAACACACAAAGCTACATATCTATCAAATCTATAGCAGGAACCCATTCCAGCTTGATCAAAAAGTGCTCATGCAACATGGCTTCACATACATTGTTGAAAAACACTTATTTAGATTCAATTCAGCTAAAAAATTATCCCCATGGTAAGGAATTGAGTCAGGCCCCAAATACTCTGAGAAAGTAATGGTGGAAAAATATTCTATTTCACAAAGTCATATTGCACAATGACAAGTCGAACCTTACCCAGCCTGGCTCTCCATTTTACGCTCTCAGTTCTCCACCTTCCAAACTTATCCTCCTATCTGTACCATGTATAGTGTTCCTTATTCCAGGCTACTCAGACATGCAATGCCTTCCTAACAGGCACACCATAAGTAAAACAGGCTGCAGAAGCATAAATGATGCATTGTTCACTGTCTGTGCATCTGACAGTGTGAGATGGAAAGAGCACACAAGAGACAAGCAACATAAGTAGTTAGCAATAAAAACAAACAACTGGGAGAAATGTCATTTGAGCAGGTTGAAAGGAATCACTGTATCCAATTCCTTGGCACCGTGTAAAATAATTTGGTGAGAGCTTTATATGCCTGGTCTTACTTTGCAACAATGGATGCACTCAGTAGTGTTCTTCAGGCTTTTGCGATGAATGTAAGATGAGCAAAAATTGTTCATCTCAGGGCTGAGAAGAGATTAAAGTCAGACCAGCCCAATGAATTCCAGAGCCATCTTATTTTTAGAGTACTCAGCAACTGGGGCTGTGTGTGTATACCACATAGCATGCACTACTAATCCTAATGAAATGATACTGCGCTTGTTTCATATGACACAGTTCCTTTCATCTTACTTTTACAGGAGATGGTCTCAGCTGTGACAAAAACTCTGCCATCCAGGTGATAGGCAAGCTCACAAACAGAAAAAGCAGAACATCTTGAGTGATACAGAGAACAAAAACTTCTCCTGAAGAAGTGCAGTCAGTAAAGACAAAGAGGGAGAAGAAGTAAAAGTGAAACTCTTGGAGGATCGCCACCTCCTCATCTGCACCTACCATTGGTTTTAGCTCTCTGCCCTCAGCTCCACCTCCCCGGCCAGCTTCTTTCATAGATTTCCTACTATTCTCCACAAACTCCTGGAAAACAGTAAAAAAATGAGAAGTGTTTTCTTAGAGCAGACTCCAAACATCAAGTCTCAAGACAGAACTTTGCCTTGTGTGCTGTCACAACTTTTACATTTACCATGCAATTCCCTCTTATATGGAGAGAAAAGATAAAAGGGCAGTTGTGAAAAAAAGACCAAGCAGACCCACAACAAAACCCCAACAAAAATTCCCCAGAAATCCCAGTTATTACACTGCATCCTGTGAACTGTGTGCAATGTTAGAACTTCATTAAAAGAGACACTTGGAGATAATAACTAGCAAGATCTGGCTGATTTCCCTAACTTCCTTCAATTCAAACTCTTACATTTTTCACCAGATCACAATCTCCTATTTGAGGAAGATAAGCAAAGGTGCTAATTCAATTTAAAGTATTTTTTTTCTCTTAAAGGCAAGCATTCTGCAGCAGATTTCAGTAAACTTCAGCTGCTGTTGTTTTGTGATATTGACAGCTGACTAAAGAAACCCACAGTATTTTTATGGTTTATCAGCATTTTCTTCCAAGTGAGCATGCTGCATTTTACTCTTACCCTGTGCTAAAAAGCAACTCATCGGCTACTGCTTTATTTATTCTATACCCCAGATTCTGTAGTGATTGACCAGAAATTTACAATATATTATTGGCACCGTTTTCCAGCAAGTAATCCGAAAAAAAATTATGTCAAGAAGTCATGAGACTCTTCATCTAGCCTACACATAGGGGTACATTTTACATAGACATATTCTATGGCTGTCACTTAAAAATACTGTCAAGAAAATTATCTACTCAACAACAAAGTGAAAGGCTTGAGGAACAAAATTTTTACATCTTGGTTTCTAGCTAAAGTGATCAGGGAATAAGATGGAATAAACAAGCATGAACTGAATTGTGCAAAAGGCCTTGACAAAACATCCAGACATAAAACCTGGAGTTTCTATGCATGACAGACAGAGTCAAATTCTGGTGGCTGTCTGAGTAAAAGAAGTAAAATTCCACTGTGGTCACTATCTGTGTGATTCTACCTCACACACTCTGATATTCTTCTCTTCCATATCCAAAGAGAAGTTCTTCATAGGAAAGTACGAACACCAAGCCTTTACCCCTTGTTCTGCATCTTTCTGTTCTGCGCTGTATCATTTACATCATACCCAACAGTATGATTCTGCAAGATGACTGTTCATCTGACAGCCAGCAAATAGAAGCCAATACCAATGACACCAAGGGAAGGAAGCATCATTACTTATCTGATGCTCATTAGGTGACACTGCTTGCTGACCAAGCCATGAACAAGATGGCAAGGTAAAAAAAAACCCCAAACCATACTGAACTCAACTAGTGAATTCATTCCACTGCCAAAATACCTATTTTATGGAATCAGATCCTTAGACTCAAAGAGCAAGGGAAAACTTACCATGAGAACTTTATCCATGTAGAATTCCCTCCCAGGGCTCCCATCATTGTATTTTGTATCAATGGCAAAACATAAGAAAAGGACATCAACAACCATTTCATAAATGGAAAGGAAGCAGTGAGCAACCAGGAATGCAAAGAGGCAGACAATGATGAGTGGCAGCACCCAGATGGTGTAATCTCGTTGGTAATTCAGCAACATGATCCCAGCCAAACCTGTGCTGCAGACAATCAGGACCTGAAGAAGAAAATAGTAGACAACTCTAATGGCAGAAGCCTTTTGATATTTTCTGTTTGGTTTATTCTTTTTAAACCAACATGCTTCTTGCTCTGCCAGGGCTAGAACTAGAGGTTACACATGGTAGTGGTAACAGTATTTTTACCTTCTGGATTCCCCACGCCCCTTAGTGTAAATGACATTTTATCCATTGGTGCAGCAGGTACAAATCAGAATTGCTACACATCCTTCAACACAAAAGGTATTCTTCAGAGCAAATTACATTTACATTCTGCTGTTACAGTTCTAGTGTTATAGAATACTCCTGTGAAAAAGAACTATCCTGTCAATTACAAAAATCCCACAATCTGATGCTACCAATCAACTAATGTGCAATTGTTTGGTTGGTTGGGGTGGAGAAAGAAGTTAGGTCTTAGGAAGATGGCGTGTTTTTCATTTTGGTAGTGGAAACAACTTCCAAGCTTGTCTTATCTCTGTCTCATCTCTATAAAGAAAAAAGTAGGTAAGAATTCATATGAGGCACTTCACGAAACAGTCTCCACAGAACTACAATATATGTGAGGCTCTAACAGATATTTCACTTGGTACCAGTTTGGGTTTGGCAAAATGAAAAGGACTAAATTGTTGTGGCCACTCAACCTTTTGAACACAGAATTGTAAAATAGGTCAGCTTTTATGAAAACACCACATTGGTCTGGTAGAGGAGATGCCAGCAGCCTAGCAAAGTTTTAGCTGATACTATTTTTTATGTGCTGCACTGTTCATTTTAACATTTCCCTCACCTGTGCATTTCTCTGTAATAAGCAGAAAGACATCTTTTCAGGGGGATATTTCCTGACACCTTTGAGACTCCTCCATGAAACTGTATTATATAATTGCATGGTCTCCCAGGCAGCTATGTCTCCCTTAGGCGTTTATTCCTTCTCACATCTTACCAACTTAATTACTGGATTAAAAGTTCACCCCACTGTACTGGTATTAATTGTTTAAGTACATAATGGCACAAAAGTTTTCAAAGGATAGAAATAAATAACTAGATTAATTTTCCATAAAGTATGTCTCCATCAGCTGGAGACCAGGCAGCTGACTGAGCACAGCTATTATTCTAGTCTCCTTCTAATTCTCAGAGTAGACCTAACCTGGTTGCTTAAGCTGGTAGTTCCTCATAGCAGGTTTCTGTACTCTGTTCCAGTCCAATTTTGTAACAAAGAGGGTCAATAATGTGTCAATTTTTCAACATAAACCTGGAGAGTCCTTTCTAAATAAAATTTAGTGAAAATGCTTCCTTTTCTTACAGTCCTATGTTTTAACCACAAAATCAATAAAACCCTTAGAACTTCCAATCATTTTTCTCTTGACTTCTTAAAAAAAATTCATCTGAAAGGTGTCATAATCTTGAGCTACTTGTCTCTAGTCACTTTTACTAGATGTAAGTGGATCATCTGTTTATCCTCCCTATCGTGGACAGTTCCCTCATGATATGATGCAGCTAGATGTGATAAAGTACACACTAAGAAACAGGACTTTTTAGGCATTTTGTATTTGGGTACAAGTCATTGATATGGAAATCTTGTTTCTATGTAGGTCTGTATCAACTGTATACAGCAGACATACCTTTCCTAGAAACAGCATAAAATCCCCAACTGTGTTTATGGCAGCCACTC
>NW_008670950.1:5674-12038 GCF_000695815.1 Acanthisitta chloris
CTAGGATAACAAAGGCATCCTTTGCTGAGGTGCAGAAGTTGGTGCTGTTGATAGCTGTGGCTGTATATGCGTTCTGGAAAAAGGAGAGTGAAGATTTATTCATGGAACGATCAGGTATTTTAGACAGATGGAGGGGAAGGTAAGGAGAAGATACAGCTTCTGAATAAGTCACATTAGTCACATGATGTTAATGAACAAAAATTCCCTTGAGAGCTGTTGAATCAAGCAGTATGTACCAGCTTACAGAAGACTACATGAAGTACAGAATTACTATTCTTCTCCTGACTTGCTCATAATTTATGTATTAACAAGTTTGTTCAAAAAAACCCTAATTAAACAGATTTTGCAATTTCTCTGCAGGAGGAGGTGAGCAGTGGCACAGCTACAGAAATGAAGTCGCTAGAAAAAATATCTGGGAACATAAAAGAGTTTGAGAGTCATACAAGTCAACTAGGATAATTTCTAAGTACTTCACTAGACTGCATTCAAGATTAGTCAGGACATTTTTCAAGGATGACACTAGGTTTTTTAAATGCTTTCTTTTCAGTGAAAAAGATATTAGCAAGATATTTACATATATACTTATGAGAGGTGGAACTACAGACCAATAAATCCACATTTACAAGGGGTCTGACCAGTCAGTGTGCTGTAACTTGCAACGCTTTTTCCACTTTGTAGACAATGATGACAATTTGATGTTTTGTATAGTTTTTACACTGTGTGAATAATAAATATTACACCTAGAAAAGCTTAACTCTCTTTTCATGGCAAACATATTTTGAAACTCAGATTTAGTTTGAAAGAGCAGACATAAGGGGAAGATCTCCAACCTTCAAACAAATTGTTAGAAAGTTGAGATACCATATTCACAAAGATGAATATTGGCTATGTTTTAGTCTCTGTTTACATTGCAAAGGTCAATGCAGTGATTTGCAGTGTACTTTCAGTAACAGAGACAAGACTGAAGTACTGTCATTCAAGTTCAGTTCCAAGTGCGATGTTATGTGTCAGCCTTAGATTACAGTCTGGGAACACATATATATTATTATCAGCCCTTACATAAAACTTGAATGTGGAAAATATTACCTGATTTAGGTATGTCAGGCACTTTTCTAGACACCAAAGGCAGCAGATGCAGGCTTTAAGCATACAGCGAGCACAAGCATTTTCCTAGGGAAGCGAAAACAAAGACATAGAATAAACCCAACAGATCTTAAGAAAACAATATTCCTTTGTGTTTCAGTAACTGATACTCAGCCTCCTAACTTAAGCAATCTCTATCAGTCCCATGGTCCTTTAAACACTAAATATTCATACAACCATAGAATGGTTTGTTTGGAAGGGACCTCCCCCCACCACAGGCATGGACACTTTCCACTAGACCAGGTTGCTCAAAGCCCCATCCAATGTGATCTTGAATACTTTCAGGAGGGATGGGGCAACCCTAACCCTAACCCTAACCCCTCTAGGTAACCTGTTCCACTGCCTCATCACCCTCAGTGTGAAGAATTTCTTCCTTACATCTAATCTATTCCAAAACAAGACTTCCAGCCTTCCACACTGATCAAATTAAGAGGTAACCATGTCAGGCCTTGAGTTTTGATAAGAAAACAAAATCTATTTCTCTTACTTTTCCTTTGAGCTGTGTATGAATATACATAAGAATCATTCGCGGTATCTTCACTAGTGTGATAATGAAAGACCCTTTTGCTACTGTTCCTAGGTGGTAACAAACAAGGCGATTAACAGATGCCAGAATAGGAGTAAATGGCAGATTTCTTTTCTCCCTGTTGAAAAAAGAAAAAGAATGGAGTGATCAGTATGTACGTGATACCATCTAGAAGTGCTGCAAATTCTCAAAAAAATAATATGCAAAAGGAATAAATTACCCTTATACTAGGTTTCAGGGTATACTGTTCACTCCACCCTGAGAGTCACTGATTTGTCTCTAGTGTAGTAAGAATAAAATAAGGAATCAGTATGTCATACAGGTAGTGTAATGGTGCATCCCATTCCTCCCCTCCCACCTTGGGCCATACTATGATCTCAGAAATGCTTGTTAGGCTTTGGTCTTGATGAACAGCACTTGGGCTAAGCTCCTTTTAGGCTTCTCAGAAACAGTCTGTTCCCAGGAACTTTGGCTATCTAATAAACTCTTGTATTTTAATAGATAGCCTTGGAAACTTATTTTTTGTGCTTGAATAACAACTTAAGTGTAACAACAATTTTGTTATTGAACTTTCAAAGAAAGTTGCCAACCCTAGTTGTGGCCAGAATGGAAAGTTACTACAACTAAAGCCAACTGTCTTGTGACCCCTTGTTTATAACAGTGGTTCAAAGTGAGACTCTTGGAATTCTCCTGGACCACAGCAGGCTGTCTGTCATCATCAATCTCTCTCTGAGTGGGACACCTCTCAGAGCTAGCAAACTCTCTGGTTTGCAGCACTTGGAGGACCAATGTCAAAAGCCAATGACAAAGTCTGGGCTCCACTTCTCAAGCACCAACCCTCCACCCACTGAGAAGATGCAAAGGTATCCAACGTTGAGTACTTCACTGAGTTTGAAGGGAATTTTTCACAGGTACACCTTATACAGACTCCTCTAGGTCTATGTGTGTGAGTGAGTATGAATATGCTATAGCAAATGTACTATGAATGTTAGATTGGTAAGTTAGGCCTGTTACTTACTCTTGTGCTTCTAGTAAATTCTATAGAATCTTTTGATAAATTGTTTAAATTAGGCTAGTGATTAAGTGCTGTTAAAACATTTAGGCCTAAACTGTTGGTCAAGTCTAGGGCTAAGTGTGGCAAGGGGGTTCACTCTGAACCTCCGAAATAATGGGTCTCCCTCATTCCTTTTTATCCTTATCCTTTCCCATCCTTACCCCTTTTCCATCCCCAGCCTTCATGTAAATAATTTTAGGTTGATTTAATTTTATATTTTAGTCCAGTTTTTCCTGTGTGTTATGCTTTCACTTTTGTATTAAACCTGTTTTTGCCAATACCTTTGCCTGTGATTATTTGAGTGATCTAACCACTCACTGGAGACAGGTAGTCTTACTAGCAGTTGGTTGCATTGCCACTATTAACAACTCGTAGTTTCTATAAAGTTACATTTGACGGTGTGCAATTCAAAACATTCCGAAAAGTAAGAAGCAATGCTAATATTTTTTCAGTCAGACTATTGGTAAACTTGCCTTCTCCTCCTCCCCTGTTCATTGGAAATCTTTGTACAGGCTTTGGAGAAGTTGTTACTAAATTATTAGGTGAAATATTTTCTCAGATTTTTTGCATTTCTGATTTTGCTATTATATCCTCAAGGAACCAGGTGCTGAACCTTAAAACAAGTTATTTAAATGCAATGGAGCTAGATCACTTTTAATATATCAGATGAATACTCACTTTCATGTTTTGAAGCCATTCCCTCTTGAAGTGTTTATTTTTCTTTCCTAACAAGGAAGCCACTTCTATTTCTCTCTCAAAGAACAGCTCTATCAACCATTTAAAGAATACCTCTTCTTTATTAGAAATAAGAGCATGATAATAAGCATGTTAAAGGAACATGTGCAAACATTCCAAAGATAAAATATCTCCCCAGCTTGGGAGAGATGCGAGTTTCATTCAGAAAAGAAAGAAAAGTAGAGTCTTCATTCCATGAAACTAGTATCTGCAGAACTTAATCCTAGAATGCTATTGATTAAAATATGTTTACCCTGTATTTTCTTTCAATTAACTTTTTGAGCTGAGGTGGAAAAAGCCAAACTGTACTCCCCATTGGGCACAATCACATAAATTGCTTGAGCCTTATACCCAGGCAACCCAAACACTTCCTTGTCTTCAGGTAAATATAACTGAGGGCAGAGTCTGTAATGCAGAACATTTTGAGGTCTGTTATTGCCCAAGTTGAAAGAAATCCATCTGGCTAACGTGAATGAACATTGAACATATGTAAAACATTTCTCCATGGATAACTTCATCTCATTTGTGGTGGAAAGACGCTAATATGCGAAATAATGAGTAAGTCCAAATAAATGATAGAAAACACAAAATTACAGATGGAGCATATGCCTTGCTGAGCAATCTATTCCAGTGCAGACTTATTGTCTTTCCTCCATATTTTCCTTGTTCTTTACTCAATCTAGTTTAATCATGCACAAGACTACACCCCTGTAACATCTTGTAATCACTTCATAGATGTATTTCATTGGTATACAAGAGGACTTGTCATTAACAAAATAACAGAATTTCTGACAGCACAGTAAGTTCATTCCTTGTCTTTGATATTATTTTAAAGACTAAGGCACAAAAGGAGTCAAATGTAATTCAGATAGCACCCTCAATTAAAAAGACAAGCCAATTAAAACATTTGTGATCTGAATCACGCACTTGAAAAATATCTGCATGCATTATTTCAAAACAGACTGACTCTTAAAACAGAGTATGGTTGCTGGATATTACTACAAATTTTTACACACAACATTACTCATATGAAAGGCTAGAAACACATACCAAAACCCACCAGGTGAACTACATGAGTATTAGGATACTAATGCTCTTTTTCACTTGGGGACAGCACTTCAACATCTATCTTAGTTTTCCTTTCTAAAGTAAACCACCTTTGTTAAATATCTTGTCAATATCTTCGACTCATGCTGGTCTTCATCCAGAGGGTTGTATTTATAGTTTGGAAAAGATGTTGAGAACATCTGACATAAAATTACTCATCTAGCCCCTGAACAATGATGTGCTGGTTTGTGGGGTTTTTTAAAGAAACATATGAACTACTAGATCTATAATGACATGAGGAGAAGCTTCATTCAACTCTCACTCTGCAAAGCAGGTCTTAGTGTACTTGCTTCTTTGCCTTATCAAAAAGAGTGCAGCAGTTCTGTGCTGCATAACAAAACAATACGTTAGATCACTTAAGTATCATTTATTCTCATTAAATACTAACAAATCATCTGATACCACACTTTTTTTTCTGAAAAACCTGGATCCTAAATGGCTACATAAGCCATGTATTAATGACTTATTTAAGGTAAACTTTAAGCAATCTTAGTTTCAGAAAGTGTTCAAATACTAGAGACTATAATGAAGTTTGCAATTTTTGAAATCAGCTTCTTACCTCTGTAAAGCAAAATTCTTCATTGGTAAAACCATTGCTTAATAATCAGTATTTCCTTCTTGGAAGGATACATGCAGAAGAGCCAGCACAAACTATACCCTGATACACAATTTAGTACACAGATATATATGAGTGAGGCCCCCATAATACAGGAGGAGATGGCTAGTGACCTGCTATGCCAATCAGACATTCACAAGTCTGTGGACCTTTATGGGATCCACCCCAGCTTAACGAAGGAACTGTTGAAAGAACTTGCCAAACCACTCTCAGTCACCTACTAACAGTCCTGGTTAACTGAAGAAGTTTTACCTGACTGGAAACTAGTAAATGCAATGCCCATCTACAAGAAGGGTCAAAAGGATGATTCAGGGAACTACAGGCCTGTAAGCCTAACCTTGGTTCTGGGCAAGGTCATGGAGGAGATAATCCTGAGTGCCACAACATGGCACATGGAGGACAACCAGGGGATCAAATCCAGCCAACATGGATTTATGAAAGGAAGGTTCTGTTTGACTAAACTGATCTTCTTTTATAACAAAGTGCCTCACATAAGTGGATAAAGGGAAGGCTGTGGATATGGTCTGTCTGGACTTCAGTAAAGCATTTGACATCATCTCCCACAGCAGCATCCTAAAAAAAGTCTGCTCATGGCTTGGATGGGTGGACTCTTAAGATGGGTAAAAACCTGGCTGAATGGCCAGGCCCAGAGAGTTGTGGTAAATGGAGCTAAACCCAATTGCTGTCTGGTCACTAGTGATGTTCCCCAAGGTTCAATATTGAGGCCAGTCCTATTTAACATCTTTTCTGATGATCTGGATATTGGGATTGAGTGCACCCTCAGCAAATTTGCAGATGACACTAAGTTGGGTGGGAGTGTCGATGTGCCTGAGGGTAGGAAAGCTCTACAAAGAGACCTGGACCAACTTGATCAATGGGATGAGAACAACTGCATGAGGTTCAATAAGGTGAAGTGCTGGGTCCTGCACTTGAGACGCAACAACTCCATGCAATGTGACAGGCTGGGGGAGGAGTGGCTTGAGAGTTGTTTGTCAGAAAGGGACTTGGGGGTGCTGGCTGACAGCTAGCTGAACATGAGACAACAGTGTGCACAGATGGCCAAGAAGGTCAATGGCATCTTGGCCTGTCTCAAGAAGAGTGTGGCCAGCAGGACTGTGGAAGTGATCGTCCCCTTGTACTCTGCATTGGTGAGGCCACATGGAATCATAGAATTTAAGGGTTG
>NW_008670951.1:0-8001 GCF_000695815.1 Acanthisitta chloris
GTCGGTTTCTTAACACTCACAGAAACAACATCTTGGGCATTAACAGAATGACTTAAAAAAAAAAAAAGTCTGCTTTTCCTCTTTAGAGCTAGTTTTCTTTTCAAGCTCTTCTTGGGCATTAACAGAATGACTTAAGAAAAAAAAGTCTGCTTTTTCTCTTTAGAGCTAGTTTTCTTTTCAAGCTGTGTAACACCACTTGATATTTAGTTTAGCTACTCAACCAAGCTGCAAAGTACTGAAGGTGTGTAATGGCTGACTAACAGACCCTGTCACGTGCTTGGGCTTATTTACAAATACCACTTACATACTGCTGACATTTATAATGACACCTGTGATGTTGCTGACACACCACTACATTTGTAAAGTTGGCGTCTACAGGCACAGTGGATTCTAAGAAATGTGCTGGGGAATACACACAGCATTTCCTTTGACTGGAACTAGAATGGTTATTTTTACTATTTGCTATTTAAATAAGAAAAAAAAAGCTTCAGAAACGAGGTTTAGCAAGGCTAATCCCCCACTGACTTTCTTATCACTCAACAGTAGTTCACTCGATCACTTGTGTCAACAATTTTCTCAAGCATTTCCTCATGACCATATTACAGAGCTGCTTAAATTATACTGTAGACACACATTCATACATACACTGAATTTCATGTTTCTTACTATTGTTGCCTACTGACTTATTTCAAAGCCCACAACCTTGAAATACAACGTTTCAGCCCTTCCAGAAACCTTGACACAGTGTTTGATGACAAAGAAACACTTGGTTTGGGTTTGTATATGTAGGTAAACTACAGAGCATTCATCTTACAGCAAAGGCAAAAAAAGGAATGTAGATGATTTATTCAACTTTCCAAAGTCAGTAGTCTGAAATTATATTAACACACCTCATCCCTGAAAGTGTTCCAGGCCAGGTTGGATGGGGCTTGGAGCAACCTGGTCTAGTGGAAGGTGCCCCTGCTCATGGCAGGGGTTGGGACTGGGTGAGCATTAAGATCCTTCCAACCCAAACCATTCTAGGATTCTATAATTCTAAAATGAAGCAAAACTCTATGTACATGCTCAAATTACAAACAAACTATAAGAAAATGCTTGGATTCTTACATAAACCTAATAATCCTGTAACTTCTACTTAAACATTTCAATTGTTCTGTAAATATGCTTTAAGCCACAAACTGTAACTGTGCTATCTTCTCCCTCCAACCCCAAAATCGTACTACATCTTCTGCCTGGTGTTTGGCTATTATTAACAATAAGAGGTTTTATTCATCTGCTTTCATCCAAAAATGCTGAAGAGCTTAACAAACATTAATTAAACCTCACAACACTCCTGTGAGGTAGGCAGGTATTGTTATCTCTACTTTACAGATGAGAAAACCTGAATTAAAAACTGTGATTTGCACCATTTACCAAAAAGCAGTTTGATGGTAAAGCCAAGAGCAGAAGAAAGGAGCAGTGACTTGTATGTCCCTAATTCCAGCCACCACAATACATATTCTCTTTCAAACCAGCATGAATTTACTTGACATTTTGGTACACATGAAAATAAATATTCTGGAAAATAGTATTAGTTTATCATTAGCATCATCCCTTGTAAAGAAATACAGACAAATACATCTTTTTCCCAGATTGGGCTTTCATTATTTCACTATGAAAAGGAGACAAAATTTTGTGTCCTCTATAAATATCATTCTTCATCTGGTTAGCTGATGAATTCCATCTTCAAAAGGAAAATCCACACTTCTTGAAACCATATGAATGGTTTCTCATATGACTGAATCCCTGATTTCCTCTTTTGATTTACGTTTCTAAACTTCTATTTCTTCCCTGCTCTTTTACCTTCTTTTCTAATTACTTCATGTTGTATTTTCCTTAGTCCTACATCATGTTTTTTCCTTCTTTAAACTTTTTGATACAATTTCAAATGATACAATAAAAATCTACATAGAATTAGCTACCATACAGCATATCATATCAGCTACTACCTTGATGGTCACCTACCAGTTTTTCCTCTCCCAAACTACTCACTTCCATGTATGGACATCTCCACTACATCTCCTATATGATAGGACCACAACCTCAAATAATCTCTTTCCCCATCCTGCTTCACTCCTTATTAGGAAATCTCCAGTTCCAACAGAGTCATTTCTTCACTGTCACAAGAGCAAAAGCTTCATGATTTCCTTGTCTTATTTTTCTTGTCACACTTTCCTCTCTGTCAATTCTTCCCCAAATTGTCTCATACACCTTTACAAACAACATCTTTCTTCCTCCTTCATCTTGCCACATCAAATCCAGAGTTTTCCTCTTCACCTTTGACTTTTCCCCCTCCCCAAATAAGACTCAAGGCTCATTTCTTCACATTGTTCTCATTTTCCTTAGACTTGCTTGGTAAATCTCAACTTCCCTGCAGACCAAAGGAACAGCTTTTAACACATTGCCAAAACATCATCCATTTTTTTATCAATTCTATTCCATATGCTCTTTCCCATCTCCCTCTTCTGTTCTTTTCTCTCCTTTCCAGCCCCTGCTCACAAATATTTTAAATCTACTAACATTCTTTTACACCTATTCTGTTTTAATCTTTGGTCATCTACACTCCTTCTCCCACCTTCTGTCCATTTCTCCTCTCTGTTAACTCCAAGTTGAGCCCCTGAACTCATCTCACACATCTATAAACCTGCAACACAAACCAGACTGTCCCATACAGGTAAAAATACTCCAACTATACTTGCATTTAGTCCAAGAAGCACAAGAGTTCAGCCTCCATTTTTAACATGTTGATTTTTTTTTCAATGTTAAGAGATTTGATGTAAAAGCTGCAATCCTCAAAATCAGCCAAAGAATTCTGTGTATTTTCACAAATCTAACAACTCTGTAGTCTATAAAACTGACAGTCTCAAACTACTGTTTTACAAACTAAGCTGGCATCAAAAATAACTTTCTGAATGGACATACACAGCCACTAAATTTAAAGAAACAGCAATTAAAACACATTTCCATGAAAGATTCTTTTTGGACAAAATAACTGTCATATTTTTGTTGAAGTTAGATGATTTTTCTATAAGCTTTTTATTTCTCCTTGTTTGAAATCAGCATGAAAAGTTAAATTAGGACTTCTCTAAAACCATACAAGTTATCACATCTCATTTGTACTGCTTGCTCTAATGAAGTGAGCCTACATTTCCCAATGTACAGTAAAAACAGGTAACTCTGTATTCATATACTCTCTGCAGACAGCAACTTGCAGGCTCTGAGAACTGCTCATCCTAGGAAAGCTGAAATAAATGTTCAGTCACTGTTTTCTCTTTCAGCTCTCAAAATTACAGCTGGATTCTTCAAGCACTACGTGTGGTTTCTTACGCTTTAAAGCTTCTGAACTACTTGAATTGCAAGACGCAAAAGTTCTGCCCACATATACTTTCTTGCTCCCACTGATTTCATGCTCCAGCCAAAAGCAAATCCAATAGAAGTAAGAGGCTGCTTGTTTCATGGAATATACTGGTCAGTGTACACAGCATCCCCCCCATCATATTTCAGCTGAGCAGGATCTGTGTCTGCCTCTCAGCACACAAACCCCATCTGTTCCTTTTTCATCACTCCACAAAGGTGAAGCTTCAGAAGAACCTACGATACAAATATTTTATCATGACAGGCTGAGAAAGTTGTTTTGCTCAGCCTGGAGAAGAAAGGGCTCTAGGGAGACCTTAGAGCCTTCCAGTACCCAAAGGGGCTCCAAGATAGCTGGAGAGAGACTTTGGACAAGGGCAGGGAGTGACAGGACAAAGGGGAACGATTTCCCACTGCCAGAGGGAGGGTTACATTGGATACTGGGAAGAAATTCTTGCCTGTGAGGGTGGTGAGGCACTGGCACAAGTTGCCCAGCAAAGCTGTGGATGCCTCAACCCTGAAAGTGTTTAAGGCCAGGTTGGATGGGGCTTGGAGCAACCTGGTCTAGTGGAAGATGTCCCTGTCCATGGCAGGGGATTGGGATTAGATTATCTTTAAGGTCCATTCCAACCCAAACAAACCACTCTGCGATTCTGTATGCCTAGGAACATGAAAAGCCAAAGAAAACTACAGTTCAACAGCTTTTTGCTGTTTAGTTACCATCATATTATTTAAATTCACAACTTTTACCTTATTTCACAATGAACATATTAACCAATGGAAAGAAATAGATGTGCTATTGCTTACTACTTGCTTCCAATTTGAGACAGCTTGCTGATGCTCTCTCCATTTCTGCATGGACAAAGGTCAGGTGTTATTTAACCTCTGCAGGCCAAAAACAAGTTGCATTTTTTCCTTTTTAATATCCCCTAAGGTTACCCATTCCTTTGCATTCAGATAGTGAGGCAACTATCTGAAATCCTTTGAAAACTTCAGATATGTAGCACAGATCAATATGTTTCATTATGAGAGACCTCTCACAGCACATTAGTCTCACTCTCCACTGTTGGCATTTACTTCTTCCTTGACTCCCAATGTTTTGGCTTTGGGATTTTTTTTAAATATTTTAGTGAATTCTTATCTCTAAAGCCACAAATTATGTGAGCCTTGTCTACCACAGAAACTGCCATTGAGCAAATACTCTCCACTGCTTAAAACCAGGTTGGAACCCACAGAAAATCAGTTTCAGTGGAACTCCTACTCTTTAGTGTTTTCCTCTTTAGATCTATCAATCTTAGCTGCCTTCAAACCAGACACTTTTCCCAAAGAGCTTCTTATGGTGAGACAACAGAAAATAAAATTCCTTCTGAAACTCTCTAATAATTATTTTTTGACTCTTTACTGCATTTAAAACCCCCATTTGCCTCTGTAATAAATGCTTTGTGAGGAGTATAATAAATTACCCTCTCTGTGGCATATAAAAATCTCGAGTGAGACTTGGTTCTGCTCTTCTGAAGCCCCTCACTGGGCAACATCAGACCAAAGCATGAGCACTAGCTTCTTGGGCATCAGAGAAACACCGGGAACATCAGACACTGAAGCGTGTGTAGGTGTATTAGCAGTCCTACCATCCATCTGTCAGAAATCTTCGATGTTCCTGCACATCACCCACTGGCAGAGCTGTCTGCCAAGCAAAAATATTATGAAATGTTCATTATACCCTCAACTCTCCCCCCCTTCCCTAGGAGGAAATGGAAAAACCTGTCTCTCCACACACACAGACTCACATTCGTTACCAAGAAACGGTGAAAGACTTTCAAATTCACCCAGAAAGAAAAATCTACCAGGAGACCAGGACTGCAAATTTAGATTTATTCTAGCAAACTTTACTTACCAGAGGATATACTGACTTTTAGTTCACATATATCTCATTTTTAAGGTACGTTAAAGACCGAGTTTACAATTAACTGAACAGACAGCGTACAAAAGGCTTTTAGAACTACACCATATGGTCGAGGGAAAGGAACAATCTGGACTATCCACATTTCAATCTGCAGGCTTGTCCACCTCTATAACACATTGTATTGCTGTAATAAAATATTAAGATAGAAATTTAAAAGTGAAAATATCCATCTTTTGCACGACCAGGGAACAAGGCATCCTACAGTCTAGTGCATTTAATAAATATTTTAACTTTTATGATTTTTGGCTTGCTGAATCAGATAGAGTCAATAAAATTCCCAATTCATTTAGAACAGTATTTCCAGAAGGATATGGGTGGGTATTCATCTTATGCTTCAGGGAAATAAAAAATACCAGTTTACACGGGGTATACTGGCAGCAGTTTATGTAACAGATGACACATTCTTGGAAATTAAATAAAAGCAGAAAGAAAATACCCATTGTTGCTTAGTGAAGGACTAATCACATGGTCACAGCTGGAACCAGTGTAAATCATTCATTAATAAAATTCTGTTGTAGTAGTCACTGTTTTTCCTGCTTTTCAAATGCCAATAGAAGGAAAAAAACCAACCACTCTTTCAATTCTTTGCAGAAAAGAGACACTTGGAAGTATTCTATAGTAACTATTAAACTCAATTTTTGCACAAAGAAATGCCTACAAAGAAGGCTTTGTTGGCACTAAGGAAAAATAAAAATACTTCTGTATTTTCTATATATACTCCAGAACATAGCCCAGGAAGATATTAGCCACACTCAGTGGTACTGGCCTGACTTTTGAATACACAGAATCCAAACGTTGAGAAAAACCATCTGAAGCCTTTGTACAATACATTTTATAATGTAAAGAATATAAATACAGCCTTGTGAGTCATATCTCTCAATGTAAACTAGAAAGTTGCACTAGATTAAATGCAGACAATCCAGAGAGACCATGTAATACTCAAGTATTCCATAATTAAATACTCTGTTGGATATAGGTATCACAGGCTCATGGCCAAGTCTGCTTTGAGCAGGTTGGATTAGATGGCCTACAAAGATCCCTTCCAACCTGAATTATCCTATGATCACATGTTATTTTACACTATAGACTTCTCCATTCTTCATCTGTGACCCTTATTTTATATTTAAAAATAAGTAACAACTATTTCAAGCTTTGTGTTTCATTGCCTCCAAATAGCAGGAAAAACCTTCATTCAAAACAGTATAACTTTGCAGGTAGAAGCTATTAAATCACAAAAATCAGTAACCTCCTGGTATCCAAATTCCGGTATGTTTATTGTACTACTCACTACAGGATATAAAGGCTTGTTTTTCTGATGCTTTTGGAGAAACTACCAAGAACAGTAAATAAAATGTATTGCCATTTGATTCTTTAAACTGCCACAATAGAAGTTAAATGGGATAGGGTTTCTCCCCACTACAAAAGAAAAATCAAAAATCATCCCACTCCTCCTCATCTGGTACAAACACTACAAAACCAGAGCATTTAAAATCGTCAAGAATTCCTTTAAGTGAAAGGTTTCTTTGAATTTAAAAGCTAAAAATATATTATCTCCCTCATTCTGTGCCTACTAAGCAGTCTGAGCAAAGACTTAAAGCACCCTGGCTTGAAAGGATATTTGGGGTTTATTGCCAAGTCTGCTAAGGACTTCTCAAATCTCTCTCAAGCCATGGACCCTTGGAACATGGCAGTGTAAGCCCTGTGTAGCCAGTGGGAATGCTCCAGTGGAAAGTTCAACACATGCTTGCATTTTCACATGATCAAAGGCTCAATTGCTCTGTTCTTCAGTTTATTGCAGTTATTCCTACCTCACAGTGACATCCTCAGCAAAGAGAGATACTTTAGATGAACCTGGTTAATGTTAAAAAAGAAAAAAAAAAAAGCCCAGTTTTTTTCTAGCCATTAACTTCAAGTGGGATGAAATGACAGTTCAAAGCACCATCACTGCTAAGAGCATTACTAACACGCAGGAGGAAATCACTACCTAAGAAAACCAGAATATATAAATGAAGTGTAACAATTTCAGCAAGTTCCAAAACAAAAAAAAAAAACAAAACTCCCAAATTTCCTGCTAACTTCTATGTTAGCAATTATTTATGTACTTTTTGTCAGAACAGGTAAATCTGAAGGCAGGAAAGTGAATCGAGTATATGAGAGCTAAAGAAAAATCTGTACCTAAAGAAAATCAAGAGCAGAAAGCATCAGCTCTCACACATGTACAGGTCATGATGCAGACAGGCAGCTTTTATATAAGATACCATTTTCAGCTCTTCCTCTCTTCCAAATAATAAAAATACTGCTTTTTTAGTAACAGAAAAATGCAGTAAAGCAAATCCTGACCGGCCAGGACACACAGGTTAAGTTTACTTCATGTTGTTTGGTGATGTGTTTCCCTCTCAATAAAATATATTGAAAAGTGTTATCTGACAAACTTATGCATCAAAACAACTTTTGTAGGAGAATTAGATAGTAAAATTCTCCAGCTGATCAAAGAAGGATGCCATTATGCCCAAAAAAATCCAGCCAGGCACCTCACTCTCTTCCCCATGCCAGAGTCTGCCAGACATCCCACTCTTCAGAACTCTGTCCAAAGGGCTCTGAAACATCATAAGCACAGGCCTAGGAAGACTTCTCCATACTCTTTC
>NW_008670951.1:8028-15210 GCF_000695815.1 Acanthisitta chloris
TTTTACTTTATCTGCTTCCAGATGCAATGTGGAAAAAAAATGGTTTCAAATTCCAGGGGGAAAAGGCACATCAAGTCAAGTTCAGGTACATATCCTCCATCACACTTCACGTGCCCACACACTGTATTGTTCTTGAAGCTACATCACATACATCTAACAGGTTCTTTTCTCTCTGTTACTAACACCTCACAAAGCACATTGTTTCTTCAGCACTGGTGTCATCAAAAGAACCACAACTGCATAGACTCACTGAATCATTAGGTTGGGAAAAACCACTGAATCATTAGTTTGGGAAGTCCAACTGTTCCCACAGCACTGCTGAGTCCACCACTAACTCATGTCCCCAGGTGCCACATCTCCACATCTGGTGACTCCACCACTGAGTTGGGCAGCCTGTGCCAAGGTTTGACAACCTGTTCAGTGAAGAAATCTTCTCTACTATCCAACCTAAACCTTCCCTGGTGCAACTTGAAGCCATTTCCTCTTGTCCTATTGCATGTTACCTGGGAGAGGAGACCAACCTCCACCTGGTTACAACCTCCTTTCAGATAGTTGTAGAGAGCCATAAGGCCCCCTGAGCCTCCTTTGCCCCAGGCTGAGCCCCATCAGATCCCTCAGCTGCTCCTCCTCAGACTTGTGCTTCCCCAGCTCCATTGCCCTTCTCTGGACACAGTCCAGCACCTCAGTGTCCTTGTCCCGAGAGGCCCAAAACTAAACAAGGGGCTTGAGGTGCCTCATGAGTGCCAAGCACATGATTTTAATTGCATTTATGCCTAATTGGCACTATCTGGCATTCCCTGGCAGCCAGGTGAGGTCCCCATTCAGGCTACCTGAGAAGTGATGGCTTTGGTTGGTACCTGTACCTCTACCAAGCAACATCACCAGCACCAGACATGGGTCCCTACACTACCACTGCACTGTTCCAATGGACAGTTACAATTGGGAAAGGCAAACAGCATTAAAAAAAAAATCTAACTTGTAAAAATATACATCTCTCAATCCTTTCTCCTCACTGGAAACCCTGTCCCCAGCTCCAGGTAGACTGGTGCTTTCAAATGAAGTGTGACAGGGTGCAAAAAAAAAAAAAAACCAAAACAAACCCAGTGTTCAGTTTAGCTAGGAGACATATATGACAGATATAACCTAATGTTAATGCTAGGAAAGCTAAAATTTATCTTTGCTAATCCCTCTTACTGGAAACAATAGGACAGAATTAAAAATGACAAATTGAAGAAGCACATTTTGGGGAGGTGTGAAAAAAGAAAGACAAGGAGGCACACAAGGCTGCTACTGCCTCACCTAGAGAGCTGCAATTTATTTCTATCAGCTCTATTTAAATCAATGTAACAACTCTCTCCTGTAAGCAAGCATCAGGATTATTAATTTCAGAGGATATTACCTGAGTATGCACATGAAAAGCAAATTCAAGCATGTAAACTTCTAGGCTGATTTACACTTCAGAAGTAGCAGTCATCTATACTGAAAGGTAACGAGCAAGTTAATTTCTTTAGTTTAGATCATTAAGGCATAAAAGTCCTCACTACAGTTACATAAATGAAGATAAAGTTAAACATAGAAAAGTAATAAATGTTTCCAAAACATGCTGTTCCTTTGCAGCAGCAGAAAGAATGATGCTGTTGGGTGAGGGAAAGGATAATAAAACTACACCAAGAGTGAATTTCACACTGAAGTGAGGAGTTGATTAATATTTTTGACAGCAACAGAATAAAAAAGGGCTGGGCTAAACTTAATAACTATTTTACAACAAGAATTTTATTAAACTGATATTATAATTTTGTAATTGTGTATTAAAATGTGTCCCACATTAGGCAGCAAATGGCTTTTAAGTAAACACTTTGCTTTCTTTAGCAAGACAAATCTTTGACACCAACTGCAAATACCAAAGCTTTCCCTCACTGAAATGCTTTCAGGTTTTTTTTTTCCCCCCCCCTCCTATTTGACACAAAATATGCAAACCTGGATGCCTACAACTAGCCCATAAACCTGAAATATAGTGTTTAAATCCATTCATTAAAAGCTAAGAGCTCAAATAGGCTGAAGAGAGAAGTTGAAGCAAAAGCAACCACTCCCTCAACCAGGCCCAGCAAGGGTAAAACCCCCAGAGTTTGGGGTGTCTCACATTCAAGCCTCAATTCTTGCATTTTTCAGGTGACACATTGCTGCTGTGTGATTTTCCATCAGGTTGGTGAGGTTTCTTTGAAAAACCAAAACCAAGTGGCAAGCTCACGTGCTGGGTACAGGGGGGGTGCTCTCAAAATGCTCACAGCGTCACTTTTCATCTTCTAAGACATAAATTCATGTGATCTTTTAACAACTATTTATTTCACACCAAACCAGATATCTCCCTAAAGCCCTACCAATACAGCCTGCAGGCATATTTCTTAAATAAAAGTACTGAATCCTTGTATACTTAAAATTTGCATAGCAAAGGGATGAATCAGCTATCACAGAAGTAGTAACACTGTGCAGCAACTGCTCACCTCTTGCAGAAGAAAAAAAAAAAACCCTGTTTATGGGGTTTGGGTGGGACTCTACAAGTGCTTTTCTTCATGTTTCACCACTGTGAAATAGCATTTTCTTGCAGAACTGAGAAGCACAAGTGTTGTTCAAGTTATTCAATGCATGTTTGTGCAGTTTATATTTTGCACATATGAACCCCAGCACCTCTTCACTTACTTCTGCTTAAAGGTTAATGAGATTGTACACCCCTCAATCCAACTAAATTAAATTAGCATGACAATTATTTTCTTGGAATATTTCAAATAACTTTCTGTATTATCTGTAATGGAAAAATAGGTATTTTTTGCCTACAGAGATGCTTCAGTTTCAACAAATCTAACTATGGGATTTCCAACACCTACACTGCATGATCTATCAATAAAAAAATAAAGGGTTAGGTAGGACTGCCTTTGACAATTAAATCACTCTCTTGCCCTCTGTTTAAGTGTTCAGAAAATAAGTAGTTATACTCAAAAACAAGCCCTCCAAAAATTAGAGATATGAAACCTGTACATTTGTTAAGAGCACAGGAATAACTTTATTTTACCTGAAGAACCAGAAACAGGTAAGTAGTAGAGGAAAGTCCAGCAGGAAAGATCCTGCTCACACACATTGAGAAATATTTAAGGTTAAATTAACTCTTTTTGCACTAATGGATCACAATTAAAGCTTTGCAAAACCTACTAGAGATGTATTGACAAACCATGATAGAGACCACACATTATCTCCTGTGGATCTAAAAAAAAATAATCTTATCTGTACAAAAAAACCCATAAATGTTCTCTTAAATGCCAGTTGGCTTAAAACATTGCATGAAAAGGCTGTTTTTCAGAAAATCATATTGCTGAAATAGGGTTGCTTGTAATTAAAGTCTTTTCACAAACACACTGGGCCTAGTTCTGCCTTCTTCAGCCCCCCTTGAGCAAAGAGCTGCACCCACTCACACGAGAGCTCTCAGGGCTGGGCACACATGGAATATATTTGCATAATATATGTTATATTTATATAATATATAGAGAAATACATAGAATTTATATATGGAATATTATGTTATATAATGCATAATATACACTGCATAATACTACTGTTTGATAGATAATTTCCTTGTATACTTTATTATATATGTTTATAGACTCAGAGCAACTTTTCAATATCTCAAAGGCCTACAAGGAGCCAGACAGGGACTCTGTGTTAGGAACTGCTGTGATAGGACAAGTGATAATGGGTTCAAACTGAAGGAGGGGAAGTCTAGGTTGGATGTGAGAAAAAAGTTTTTTACTCTAAGGATGGTGAGACATTGGAACAGGTTGCCCAGGGATGTGGTGGCTGGCCCAACCCTGGCAGTGGTCAAGGCCAGGCCACTGGTGGTGTTCAATTCAGGCTGGATGAGCCTTGAGCAACCTGATCTAGTGAGGAGATGTCCCTGTCCAGGGCAGGGACAGGGACTAGATGATCTGTAAGGTCCATTCCAACCCCTAAACTCTATGACTCTATAACCTTATATATACACAAATATATTATAATGTAACACATGACATGATGAACATGTGTTCCAAACATGACCAAGCTTTATATTTCCTGCCTCCACCAGTACTGTCCCATGTAAGCACCAGCACGACCTAATCTCCTAGACAGCACCATGACAACTAATGTAATTATACCAAAATACTATTAGCTATATTTATATTGGGGATAGTCTTACCACAGTTTTTAAAGACCTGCTCTGCAGCTCAGGAATTAACTGTATCTCCTCAGCCCTGGAACAGTGTAATTAGTCATTTTGACATTTTGCCTTGCATGATGATGACTAACTCCTCCCACTCATAATTCAGTGGAAACAGCTTGGATTTAGATTAGTTTAAATATGGTCCAGGTAATACATACTCACATGATCTCATTTTTTCTTCCTAATATCTTATTTTAATTCACTGAAATGAACTAGAACAAGATGAGCTTTAAGGTGCCTTCCAACCCAAACCCTTCTGTGATTCTATGAAATGAAGACAATTCTGTTATTTACAATTGCTATTAATATTAATTGTGCTATTTCTGTCCATCCCCAAGTGGAAACTTGAGATTCTTTTGCTAAGCAGAAGTCAAACCTGATAACTCAAGGAGTTTCCATAGTAAGACTTCACATTAACATCTTCCAGTTAAAAAAGGAAAATAAACTTTTGCTTCTTTTCCCCAAATTCAACTAATACAAAGTCACTCTCCAGCTCACCACACCTCCCCAAGTCATTGTGCCTTTGGCACAAAGAGACTCTGCAGAAAACCTTTTTTTATCATTTCTTTACCATATTTTTTTTACATTTTGCCATATTTACAGGCACATACAATGAAACACAGGCTCCTTCAATAATGAAATGGTTAAACTGTCAGGAATCTGTAAGTATGTGCTCTAAAATGCACAACATACAAATCATACTTCAAATTATATGTATAGACATGCACTCATTTACACATATATATTTTATACATTACAAATTATATATACAAAAAATACATCTATCCTGTGTAAACTAGCAATTATTTAAATTTTTTGTTTAAATCACATCATTCTTACAACTGATTTTAGCAAACAGCACCTGTACCCACTCTACCTGAATGCTGAAGATATCTGAGTTATACCGATGATGTTGAGTTATGGTTGATATTTTTTTTTGACTGAAGTGCAAATCGCCTGAGCTGAATGTGTATGAACTAATTAGCAAAGCAGGTATCCCCCCAAGCTGTGAGCAACTTCTCACTCCTCAGGCTACCTAACAGCACATACTTCACCACTTTTAATGACCATCATCCCAGAAGTGCGACGGAAGCAACTGAATTGCATTCAGCCAACAGAATATGAAGATATTTTCAGAGATGTTCTTACTGCTACTTATTAATACTGGAGTGGAAGTTAGCACTTAAAATATCTTTCAGAACTACCCTTACTTTTGTGTTGAAACCACTGGAGGAATGATTACGGCATGCAAATCCCTTCGGATTAAAGGCCCTCATTGAAACATCTTATAGGTACATTAAAAACTGAAGGGGCATAAACAACTCAGACAGCTTGAAGCTGGAGTTAGTGATCTTTGCAATTCATAAACATTGGCACTTGGGCTGGTTTGCAAGGGAATACAACCAACTAATTACTATCTTTTGCTTAAGGGCATGTGTGGTGAGCTCTGCAGGTATCGCCACTGCTTTGAGCCTAATGTATTGCCTCTTCAAGTCTTTCAATATCACAACTTGCTGCTGTACTCTAAACAACTTCTAGTGCTACCAAACTGCTTTATATTCAAGGAGAACACATTGAAACTCAAAGATGCTGCAGTTACAGAACTATGTGACTTGCAAATGGTAATTCTTACATTGTTCACTAAGAGACATAAAATCATATCATGGTTTGGGTTGGAAGGGACCTTAAAGATCATCTGCCTTCAACCCCCTGCCGTGGGCAAGGACAACTTCCACTAGTCCAGGTTGCTCCAAGCCCCATCCTATCTGGCTTGGAACACTTCCAGGGTTGGGGCATCCACAGCTTCTCTGGGCAAACTGTGCCAGCACCTCAGCACCCTCACAGGGAAGAATTCTTTACTAATATCTAATCTAAACCTACTCTGTCAGTTTGAAGTCATTCCCTCCTTGCCCTGTCACTCCATGCTCTTGTAAGAAGTCCCTCTCCATCTTCTTTGTTAGCTCCCTTCATGCAATATGCCACACTAAAGCCTTCTCTTGTCCAGGCTGATCAAACCTAATTCTCTTCACCTTTCCTCATAGGGAGGTTCTCCATCCCTCTATTCATGTTAACTTGTTACTGAGCACAGGAACAGTTTTTTGACCAAAATATTGATGTTTTGTAAAACACACACACACAAAAAAAAAAAAAAGTCTGTCACTTTTTATGCAAACTACTTAACTTTGCAGTATAATTAAAACATCTACCTCAGTGACCAATTGCAAACAAAATTTCCTTACAGTTTATCATCTATGTCATTTTGCATTGATGGCATTAAAAAGCAGATATTTTAGAGCAGGGTGGGAGAATGTTTAAGGACACAGAGATGCCCAGTATTTTCCCTAAAAATAATTCTTAGTGATACATTTCATGGAATACTTTGGAGTTAAAACTATAATAGTAAATATTTACATGGGTTATGTGATAATAAGTAGTTTTGCTCTAATCTATGACAAAAACAAATGTGCTGAATCAGGATTAGTTCTGCCAAAAGTCAAACCTACATGGAATAGGCAGAAAATACTACATGACAATTTAGGGAGCTAATGGCTTCTCTAAAGTATTTCTTGTTCTTCAAGAATTGCTCCAGTGGTTGGAACACAACATACTTAGACTGTATCTCCTTGTGCCCCCTTGTTTTCACTGCTGATTTGGAGTTCTTCTTCCGTAGCTGAAAACCCCCTAGATGCCAGAAGTCAATTTAAAATGAACTTTATATTGCTGGAACAGCCTAAAAAAGAGCTAAAGTGAGATCAGAGTCTGAGCCAACAATAACTTCAGGCTTCTTCACCTCTAAACATGGAACACCAAAAGGTTTCAAAGCTTCTTTTAAAAAAAATCGCAATTAAAACCTGCAAAGACATGCTGTCATAGTTACAGCCAGCAAAAGAAATAAAGGCTAATAGGAATTTGTTATTCAGAGATTGCAGAGAGAA
>NW_008670951.1:15244-27570 GCF_000695815.1 Acanthisitta chloris
TTAATGTTAATTACCCAACTCTGATAGGGAAAAAAGTTTAGTGACTACCAAAAGTCAACCAACCTTGAAGCAAGAGAGCAAGAATTGCCCCATGACATGACTGGGGAGAGAACACCATCCACCAACAAAACCAGTGCAGCTCCTAGAGCTCCAGAACTCTGTACACTCACCTCCAGATTCTTTCATCTGAATTTTTGAGTAGCTGACATCAAGTTGTGAGGTACATTTAGTCATGAACTTCGAAGAATCTCAGTCCTGACTTTGGTTCACAAAATGCTCACACTTCATCTTTTCAAAAAAGGCATTAAGAATCGTGTTTGCAATCCTGTCAAAATGATCCCTCCAGGCAATACTTTGGGTTCTTACCATTTCACTTCAGTGCAGAATTTGGCCCAATAAGTCTAACACAGTATTTTCCACCCAGAATTGTCAACATTACTTTCATTTCCTCATGTAAGGGGCTGGTATAATTGGTAAGGAGCAGTTTCAATATTACAAATAATGAGGCAGCACAAATTCTAGAAAATTAAAAACTTCCTGAGCAAAACTAGCAGCCTCTTCAAACACTATTTGTAATGTTTTGATATTAACTATTTCCTCACTAAATGACTTTTTGTTTTTAATTTAGATTCACAGATACGCCAGGCTCCTAAAGAAAACATGAATTCAAAGACTGAAGACATTTTACACATGGTTTACAGTTAATGAATTTCCAAAGTTGAAAGAAAACACTGCAAAGTTAGTTAAAAACAGTAGTGTAAATAGATTCAACTCTTCAAAAGAAAATCAGTCACTGGATGCAGCTTTAAAGTGGGTCTTTCAAGTCAGGATTAAACTAAACCTTTATTTAGTGAAATGACACTAAATAAAAACAGTACAAAAAGATGCAAGTGTAAAAACAATACTAACTATCCCCAAAATATCTTTTTTTGGTACAAGCAGATCTACCGGTTCCAACAGCACTGCTTGCATGAGTGAAATTGGGGACCTACACATTTAAGTTGGACCTCCATGACTTGACTATATGTGCTTATAGTAAGGATAAGAATGACCACACCTTTGGGATGAAGAGCAGCATCAAGCAGATGAGTGGCTCACACTTAACTTCACACTGAATTTACTGTCAATCACATGTCTAAAGTTAGGCACAATATCAAGCCAAAAAACCTTTCCCACAGTAGGCGTTGCAATAAGGCTTTTGTAGGTTGTTAGCTCTGATGCTGTAAATGATATTTTTCTATATTTCCTTAATCTCAGAATGGTTTGGGTTAGAAGGACCTTAAAGTTCATCTCATCCAACCCCCTGACATGGGCAGGGACACCTTCCACTAGACCAGGGTGCTCCAAGTCCTATTCAACCTGGTCTTGAACACTTCCAGGGATGGAGCAACCACAGCTTCTCTGGGCAACCTGTGCCAGTGCATCACCCACCCTTCACTGCCAAGAATTTCTTCCTGATCTCTAATCTAACCCTACCCTCTGGCAGTGGGAAGCCATTCCCCCGTGTCCTGTCACCCCCTGCCTTTGTACAAAGTGTCTCTTCAGCTCCCTTGGAGCCCTTTAGGCACTGGAAGGCTGTTCTAATGTATCCATGAAGTCTAAAACAGAACACCCTCTTACCTCATACTGATAACCGTTGGTACACTACTTACATGGAGATACACAGCTGGTTACAATCATTGCAGAAGTCCAACTGTTAGGAATTTCCCCCATTCCCAAAATATCTAGGGCTTCAGATTTTTCCAAGGTAACAAAAACCTAACCATAGAATCACAGAACGGTTTGAGCTGGAAGAGACCTTACAGGCCATCTCATTCCAACCTCCTGCCATGGGCAGGGACATCTTCCACTAGCCCAGGTTGCTCCAAGCCCCATTTAACCCAGCCTTGAACACTCCCCAACGATGGGGAATCCACAAGTTCTCTGGACAACCTGGTCCAGTAGGCTCTTGCAAATCACTCTGAATGGAGACATCCATTTTGGGTTAAGCAGAGTTGAACATCAAGTGACCAGAGCAAGATGCAGCACAAAAACATTGTCAGTAACACATAGGGTTTTTTCAAACACCACAAGAAAACTGTGAGGTAGGGAAATAGCACTGAGTGAACTGTAGCTAGGAGAGATTAAAAAAATGCAGAAGAAAGCTTTAGCAATTCAGATAAACATTTTCCACATGGTAAGTAATTATTCTACTGCTGTATGCTAATCCCTGCCCAGTGCTGGTGCCTACAATACCTACACCAACTCACTCTAGGTGTATTTAGCATATCTTTAAAACAACACACCTTCCCTTTCCTGTCTGAAGACCTATCCTTTGATCTCCTGCAACGTGAATATAAAGCAGCAGCAATCCTTACAAAGGGATGATAATAGCTGCCTGCTTTGATACCTATGGCAACGTGACTAAAAACAAGCAATTCAAAGAAACAACTAATCAGTTTAAAGTTATGAAGTTATGAGCACTTTATTTTGTGTGGTCTTTAACTTATCTGCAAAGCTCTTTCATCCAGTTTTGTAAAGGAGTGTAAGTAGCCATTCTGAATTGATTATTACAACTTTAGGATGAGTGACACTTGACTGAAAAAGTAAAACGATGTCAATCTCCTTTGTTTTAATTTTCAAAGCAGGAACACAAAAATACTCTTTTCCCTGTGTGCTCTCCTAGGCCAAAACAAAAATTAAAGACTGTGGTTTGGGGCTGATGGTCTTGGACTCCTCTCTCCTTCCACAATGACTAATACACAGAAATGCTTCATCTGATAGTTTAGGTAAAATTCTTGAGGAGTCTGGACAACACAAGCAGAACAGAAAGTCCTGTTTTACTACAATAAAGTCATATTCCTGCACATGGAATATGCAGGAATTTGCACAGGTCCAATTCATCTGTAGTCCATAATTTTCCAATGTATTATAAGTTACCAAAATACCATAAGGCTCTTCACTGCAGCAATTCAATCCATTCAAGGATCCATTCCCTCTTTTTCCTTTTTCTTTCTAAAATTTATGTTTGAGTTCCAGCAACTCATCTTGTGCCATAAAACGTTTATGACTTTAACTTGTATGGAGAATCCAGCAGCCTTCAGAGATCGAAGAGCCATTCTTACTGTCAAAACTGGAAGCTTCACAATGATAACTTCATTCTCATTACAGTTTCACAAAAGATATAGAAATACATAACACTTTTAGCTGCCAATAGCCTTACAGACTAAAAACATGCAACTGCAGCCGGTGAGTTTTTGCTGACCACAGAACACACACTAAAGTCTCATCAAATGCTTATAGAACTGTACAGCCACTTACGCATTTTTAAGACTATAATTAAATTGCCAAAAAGATACTACATGACCCCAAAAAAAAAACAATTCAGCTTGTCTGCATAAGAAGTTTAAAAAAAAACCCTTTATCTTCTTTCAATGCAGAAGACAAAAGCATATTTTAAGTCATTATTTCCTCTTTAGGCTTCCACCTGGGGGAAGGGGAGGGGTTTTAGTTTCCATTTGAAACTGAGATGAATCACTTATAGACTAGACTAGCAAGAACATCCAATGCTTCAAAGTTATCACACTGCAAATCCAGGTATTATTTCAGAACTTTTATGCCCCAGGTGAGCAAGGATCAAGAGTTCTGCCCAGGCTGTGTATCTGTACCCTTAAAAATGACATTATTTCAGTTTGTCACTCTCATCACTTAAATAAGTGATACTGATGGACTATTCAGTGATTCAGATAAGAACCTGGTACCTGGAAAGTTACATAGTGAATCCTCTGACCTCATTAAAATCTGGAAAGTTGCTGCAGGAAAAATTGCAAGTTGTAGACTTTCATGTTCAGCTGCTGCTTCATGAGCAAAGGAGCAACATAAGCTGCTTCCTACAGATCTGTACCTCTACCTGTTACAAGGTCTCTAAGCCAGTGAAAGTTAAATATCCCTTAAGTGAAGGATGCATATATATATAAATACACATTTCTATATAAAGTCGATATTTGGAATCCTTTGAGTCCAACTTAACCAGTAATTTTTGAATTATTTGCAACTGTCCCCCTATGACATGCTTAGAATTGCTCTGCTATATGAACATATTATTCAGGGGGAAATTAAAAAAAAAACCAACAAAAAAAAAACCTAAATTAAAAAAAAACCAACAAAAAAACCCCTTCAAACAAAAAACAATAAAGCACCAAACAAGACAAAATTGATGTTTTAAGATTTACTTCTATAATAGCTATTCTGGCTCCACCAGGGTCCTACCAAGCACGTTGGCTCAGCTAAATTGCCAGCACACAGGCAGGTTCCAACCAGTAACCTATGCAGCTGTTGTTTCCTAGCAAAACATCTGAGTAACTACCCCTGGTTTGTCTCATTTTCAAAAAAAAAAACAAACCTGATACTGCTACAAAATATGCTGAAACTGAGTTAATGAGATTACACACTGGAAATCACCTAAAAATAATTATTAACTGTTTACCAGAATCCTGTGAATTTTCCAGTAGATAATATTCAAATTTAAGTTGTCAGGAAAAAGAACCTATGGGCCTATGTATAGACAGAGATGAGTAGAGACAATGCACCAATTGAAGGTCTACACTTGCCTTTCTTCTGCATGGGAGAAGTGTGAGAAGGGCTTCTAGTTTTAGTTTCTGAAGTACCTACATGGCAGTAACCACAGGATTCAACACTGTCTGCACTGAGCACTGCTGCTGTTTGAACACAGGATATTGTTTGGCTTTGCACAAAGATACATTCCCCAGATTTTGAAGTGTTACATTTTCCTAATTCAGAAAAGAAAATAAGCTTCTAGAAGTAACCCCCTAAAGAGCAATGGAAGACTTCAGAATTTTTCAGAATCTTATAATGGTTTAGGTTGGAAAGGACCTTAGAGATCATTTAGTTCCAACCTCCTGCCACGGGCAGGGACACCTTCCACTAGACCAGGTTGCTCCAAGCCCTATCCAACATGGCCTTGAACACTTCCAGGGATGAGGCAGCCACAGCTTCTCTGGGAAACCTGTGCCAGTGCCTCAGCACCCCCACAGTCAATAATTTCTACCTTTTTTTGGGGTTAAGCTTTAGCACTTGTAAGACTTTCAAAAAGTTCTTCCTTCATCAGCTAGGCTTCCATTAGGCTTTCATATGTGAAAAGTGGCTACGTTAAAAATGAAATTAATTCAATTCACAACAGAGTTCTATGTCCTTTGTGAAAATGTGAAAAGCGGCTATGTTAAAAATGAAATTAATTCAATTTACAACAGAGTTCTATGTCCTTTGTGAAAAGAACATTGACCACACATGACAAATGTACAAATTCAGAAGAAATTGCCTTCAAACAATAGAAGTCCCTGCTCATTGCAGGGGGGGTTGACTAGATGGCCTTTAAAGCTCCCTTCCAACCCAAATCATTCTGAGTCTATGAATAGAAATGTGTCTGGTACAGTGCACACATTCATTCCCACAATCCAGCTGGTCATCAGCGTTCCACCACTTTTCTAGAGGGGATGGGGACAAACTGAATGCTCAGAAGGTGTGGTGGGAAGGGCTTATGTAAGAGGTGGCTGGGAGAAGACCACAGCAGAGGCTCTCATCATCCTTCTAGACCTCAACGGCCAAAACCACAACTGTCACCCTCATAATTCTGCAACTTGCACACTGCGTTGCATTTTTAAAAGCACCTCAGTGCAGCATGGGAGCCAATGGCTGAGACCAACCTTCTATTTTCTTTTACCCTTAACAACAACACTTGTATATCAAAGTCTACATGTGGAAATCACTAACATTTATGGAGCCACTTAACTGCACACTGAAGCGTGAAATGAGATACAGCTGGACAGGTTGTGTGTACCTACCCTGCTATAACAAGATACTGGAAGTTGGTCACTTTTGAGAGCAACCCTGGTGGTCTCCATCTAATCTCCACTCACCCCAATGAACACCCATTTGGCCTCAGGCTCATGATTGCTTTGCATGTGCTCATAGTATGTCACTGCATGTCCTTCTCTGTGCTCTACATCAGATCAAATTGTGCATAATTAAAGTATTTTAGAAAAAAAAAAATACCCAAATAACTTAAAGGCACATTTTCAAAGGAGGATGTGAAAGTCTCACAGAGTTACAATGAGCCTTGGGCACCTGAATGTTTCAATCATTTCTGAAAATGGAAGTTCCGATACTCTCAAAAAACTTTGAAAATTTTATCCTATATAATGTAATCATGGTTGTGGCTTCTAAATATTCACAATTTTTAGAGTTATGGTAAAAAATACACTATATATGATATTTGTGTGGACCAGCATTACATTTTTATCTCCCATCACATCAAGATCACTCACTCGGAGACTTCACTAATGGCTAGAGAAACATTGTTGCTCCTATGTGATGCTGTTTGCTCCCAGCTCTGCTCAGGAGATGTCCTACCTGTCCTCTCCCACCTGTTGACACACATACCAGAATTCAACACTACTTCAAATTTATGTGACTTTGATCTCTGCCCAATGCACGAGGCTACTTCCGTGCAAGAAGCAGCCTCAGAGGCACCACAGGTCTTCAGTGTCCTGCAAAAATCCCACTGAGAAAGCATTGTGGTGGTTGTAAGTAATTTAGGAAAGAAGGGAAGGGCCTGGAGTTTGTTGTTTACTCCTGTATCTCAAGTTTAATTAAATCTGAAATGTGGCAGAAATTAGGACACCAACAAATATTTAAAACACTAATCAATGAATTAATTCAGAACTTAAAAAAATATAGTCCTTGGCATTGATTCCATGTGAGCAACAAAGTCTTATTTCTTGTAGCATCCACACAAAAAAACACTACCCAAGAACTAGGCTTTTCAAAACTGCTTTTTCAACAACTTTATGGCTTTGTTATCTCACTGGTTGCCACTGAAATCAATCTAATTAGGCAAGTCTGATCTACTTTCCACTGAGAATGATAGGCTACAGGGACTGCACCACACAGAACTTTAAAATGCAAAAAAAGTAAGTTGTTCTTATACAATTTCCTTACTCCCTCAATGACTCCTGACTACTCATCTAATAGCTTTATAATATCCCTTTTTCATTAATATTATCGAAGAGACTGAGTGAAGAATGATAGGGGGAAATCCTTCATCTTTACAATAAAAAGCAGTTGAAAAACAGCTTAAGACATTTTTTGGAACTTAAAAATTTAAAAAAATCCCTGAAAATCCTAAATGCTAGGGACAAAAATAACTACTGTAAGGATGTAACACATCCCTGGAAGTGTTCAAGGCCAAGTTGGATGACACCCTGAGCTACCAGTTCTAGTGGAATGGGGATTAGAACTCTATGATCTTCAAGGTCTCTTCCAACCCAAACCATTCCATGATCCTATGATTCCAAGGAAACAGCAAGACAAGGGAGGAAGAGTATCACAAGCATCAAACAAGCCAATAAAAACTCCAGTAAAATAAACAGATAGTAAAAGTTCAAACAATATCCACACTACAAAGACCTCTGAGAAAGCTCTTACCGTGTTCGCACAGTACTGATGCCTCAGAGTTGGATATACAAATCAATTAGGACACCAGAAGAAATGTGTGACAATATAAGCAACACGGCCTAAGAAATACTTGAATTCTCTGCTGTCTCATATGAGCTCACACCACAGCCCTTCCCTCAGTGCAGCCTATACTAGCATATTTTCCTTACTTGACCACATATTTTGATTTCACACAGAGGAGCTTAATGTCTTTAATTTGTTGCTCTTCTGTTAAATTCAGTACAAGCCTGATGACTTCAGAAGTTAGTAGAACAGAAAGGGGAAAGGAGAAGGAATGGCACTGACACACCAGGTTGTTTCCTCAAACAGATTAGGCTTAGAGTAGTTTTACAGGTACAGAAACTGCTATGATGAAGTATGAAGCTTTCCCTTTATAGGGGAATCCCAGATTGTTTAAATATAAGAGATATTGGCGTAGGGGGAACCATCCCTTGAAATATTGACTGATACAGCCACTACATACGAAATTCACAAAATATTAATGAGATTTTCATCTTGTTTTATAATGCATAAATGAAGCGCCTTTTATTCACAAAGATAAAAACAAATTTATAAATTCTCAGTGTGAGAAAATTCCCCACCAAAAGTATAAAATACAGTCTCAATTCACTGTTGACTACTAGTAGTTTGAACAGTGGAATTCCACATATTTTGAATTTGGGGGGGATAAGGCAGGGTGTTAAGTGGGAAATAAATATATAAATGGCCAAATAATTTTGGTCATCTCTTCCCATTTCACCGTAGGGCCCACATGTCACTTAGGTTCATCACTCCTGTACAGCCACATGAATTACAGGAGCAGTACAACTGCTGGCACACATACATCATTCATGATTTTAACATTTTCGACCTCTGCTGCAAACATGTGAATCCAGGTTTTAAAGGGAGAAGGAGAAGTCAGCAAGCATGTTGCTAAACTTGCCTCAAAGGAAAAATTCTTTTCTCAAAACTTGTAACCTTGTCAGACTTACCATACACTGGAAGTACAATGTGAACTGTGCCACAGTTTCAGAGCAAGCACAGTAAAATGTCATTAGCAACCATCCACTAACACCAAGAATTCCAAACCCGTTGAGCCTCTCATACAGGGAACTGCACTCTCATTTCTATCTCAGAAACAGATCATATTTATCAGAAGTATTATTACCTGCATCCAAAACTGGGAGCAGTAAAATACCAGGTGGTGCTGCTTCAGAGGTCTTCATCAAAGCAGTTTGGGAATCTTGGCCACAGATCTCAGTGGTGAGCAGTATTTTTTCCCATCCATTCCATCTGCTTCAGTCCAATGGACATATGGCAAAGTGCAATTTCTCCAATTTTAGTAGTGTTCTTCAATCTGAATAGAGTTGAGACAGAAAAGAAAAGAGAATTTAAGCTCATTTGGTCTAGCTTTTCAACTGTTTCAGCCCAAGAAGATGTTAAGAGTAGTTCAGAGTGATTATGGACTCCCCATCCCTGGAAGTGTTCAAGACAAGCATTGGATGGGGCTCCAAGTAATTTGGTCTAATGGAAGGTGCCCCTGCCCATAGGACTAGATGATATTTAAGGTCCCTTCCAATCCTAATCATTCTATGGTTAGGGTTGAAATGGACCTTAAATTCCCTTCAATGAAGAACCTTTATCAAAATACATTACCCAAATATTTTCCTTAGTCTAGTAATGTCTGTAAAATAAAGACCACACTTAAGCTAATGGCAAAAGACAGGAGAGTCCACAATCATCCACACCCATTAATAACCAGGAGTAGGTAGGTTCATTTGTTTCTCACTTGACCAAATCCTACAGTGGAGGAGCCAGGCGAGCCTTGCCTCCTCTCCCCTGAGTTCCTATTAACCTCCCTCAAGTCACAGAATCAGATGGATAATTGGATGGGACCTCCAGAGACTGACTAGTCCAAACCTCTGCTCCAACCAGAGTCAACCACAGGAGGTTCCCCAGGACTATGTTGAGTTTTGAGTATCTCCATAGAAAGAGACTCCACAGCCTCTTGTTCCAATGTTTGATGGCTCAAAATGAAAAAACTTATTCCTGTTTGAATGGAAATTCCTCTGTTTCAGTTTGTGCCCCTGAGCCTACTCATCTCAAGGCTGATTTCTCCCAGCTCTCCCTCCCTCTCCTTGTGGCATCTCTGTATTCTCACAGTGGAGTTTCCCAAATTGTTTTCTGCACCAACTACAGTTTTATTGTATTTTGATGACTGAACTATGTGACTAACTGTGGATATATTCCTCCAGTATTCTTTGCATCATCTGAAAAATAAAGTAGCAAAAATTAAACCACTAATGAAGCTAAAATTACTAATGATGAAGAAGTGTACCTGGGCCACAAACACATTGGAGACCAATTAGGTGTAGATCTTTCTCATCCCATTAAAAGTTACACTTCAAGCAACAGGACATTTTTTATCTTTTCTGTGTCTCAGCTACATATAATACAAGTTTTTATATCAAAATATTGTGTTGCAATGATTTAATGCTTTCAAAGAAATTAGTTTAATACAGCAATAGAGGCCAGGCACACAATCCTATTAAAAAACACATCAGCTTTGTCTCACAAATCCTTCTATCACAAAACCATAGCGACCACCATTAATTATTGGGTTTTTTAGCTTGTAAGCCATCCCTGATGGAAGTTCAAGTTAACCTTTACTTTATTTTGTCCTGGGCTAAATTCACTGCAACATCCTTTTTGCCCTTTTAAATAGAGAAACTTTTTGGAATTCTTCCAATACTTTGAAATAAACACATTTACAAGATATGCAACAATTAACATGAGTGGTTCTAGAGGCTCCTAAGACAGCTCTGAAGTCCCTATGATGTGATGTCCAGATATGTTTATATAATTTTTTTGCATTTAATAGCTGATTTCAGAAATCACTCCTTGACCATCTCTAGCAAAGTGGGTGTGAGCTTTCTATTCCAAACAAAAAATGATATGGGAAAGGAGAAAACATTAAAGTATGGGGGGAAAAAAAGCTAAATTACATTCAAAAGACAAAAAAATACATTGAAACAGTACAAGTTTATGCTTAATGACATCTAAAGAGTGAGCTGACTGAGACACATTGAAAATGATCATTTCACCCTGCACATGGTTATGTTGGAGCCAGAGGATCAACTGCATTAGACACAAAGATCACAAGATTGTGATGTTTATACACCTAAAGGTCAATATCTGTCCACTTCTTGATCACAAGTTGAACTACATGTTTTTACTTATATTTCTCAAAATGACAAGGTTGAATAAATTTTGCTTCAGCTTTCACAGAGCAACTCGAGATTCTCAACAGCAACTTTGTCAAAAAGTTTCCAGTCCAAGTTTCCACAGAGGTAAGGCAGAAATAGGATGAAGAGGTATTTTTCAAAACAAACTCAACCTGGCAAAGTCTGAGGTCTTTTACTATTGAATACTATGGAAACTAGGTGAAATAGTTCCTCAGTCACCTTCTCTCTTAGAAAAGACTTGTGGAAGCGAAAAAAGCTCCCAAACATGAAGTGCTAGCACAAGTAAAACTTACCCAAAAGAGAAGAAAACAGAGAAATGAGAGTTACAGACAAGTAATCCTTACTTTCATGCCAACAGGACACCCAAAGAAGTGATTAAACAACCTGTTTGTACATACCTAGAGGACTGGCCAGGCAAGGCTTGTCAGGGGGGAAAAACAAAAGCCACAAACTAATCTTAATATTCCTTTCCAGCAATAAACTCACTGAGACTTCAGTCAAGTTTTTCACAATACATTTACAATATAAACACAGAAAACATGATTCAGGTTATGTTAGGAACTAGTGATAGGACAAGGAGCAATGGGTATAAATTGAAAGAGGGGAAATATAGATTAGACATTAGGATAAAGTGTTTTAATGTGAGGGTGGTAAGACAGTAGAACAGGTTGCCCAGGGAGGCTGTGGCTGCCCCAACCCTGGCAGTGTTCACAGCCAGGTTGGATGAGCCTTGAGCAACCTGCTCTGGTGGGAGGTGTCCCTGCCCAGGGCAGGGGTTGGGACTAGATGATCTCTAAGGTCCATTCCAACCTCTTAACATGCTATGATACTATGATATGATGATACCACTAAGGTGCAGAACATCACAGGATGTAAAGCTGCACTGTAGGAATAAGTACCAGTGTTTGCTATGGGAATGGCAGAACATGGAAACAGGCAGGAATCTGTCCTCAGTCCATATGATTCAGTATTTTCACTGATGGCTTGTGGAGTACATACTTGAAAATCTCAGTAAAAAACACTAAGCTCTAGGAGGTGTTACAGGTGAATACCAGAACTTTAATATATCTTCAACTGAAGTACCACTTGCCATGGAAAGCTTGAACCCTAAGGAAGAAGTTTAGCAATTCAATTCCAAATTATGTTCTTTCACCATATAAGTCAGGAATGATTCGAACAAGTTTCATCCTACCTGAAAACAAGTGATGAAGAATTCTCAGGATCCCTTCCAGTTCAAATCTCTAAAATTATAATATGGCTCGACACTGAAAGAATGGGAATAGAATGGAGAAAAATGGATGAAAAGATGCTTCCATGAAGTAGAACAGAGGTCCCAGCCCTGCAGAGGCACAGATAGCCTATCCTCACAGATCTCCTGCTGATCTTCACCTGTTCTGTTCCTCCAGACTCTGTTTTTAACATGCTGAACCTCAATGTGGATACACAAATTCCGAAGTGATTCTGAGTAGAGTCTACGTAACAGTCCTAATTCCCTATGAAGGATGTTGCGCAGAGACACTGCTCAGCCCAGTGTTTTTAAAACACAAAGATTTAAAAAGTTATCAGGGAAGGAAGTCAAATAGTACTTTC
>NW_008670951.1:27585-31762 GCF_000695815.1 Acanthisitta chloris
GCCTGCCAACTGGCAGAGACATTAAACCCCAAACTTTTATCATTTTTACAACACGGAAAAGTTAATTTTTATATACATAATGATTTTAAGAAACATAACTAACCAGAGCACTCCTGTAATTTTCTAATTATATTTTCGCAAGTTTTTAATGTCATAATTTAAATTATGAACTTTTTATTTCAAGATGATTAATTAGAATATGTTCCATTTGGGGAACAAGAGTTCAACATCCTACTATCAATTAAACAAAATGTACTCTTTTAGCTTAAAATTAAAAACGAAAATGTAGCCAAAAAGTTTCTTCCTCGTATCTGTCAGATCACAAAACTATCCAATACAGCAGGATAAGGTTGCCAGAAATGCTCAAGACTTTCAAAAATCTATTATTTAGTATAGTGGCTTAGCCCTGAAGCTGCACCAGAAATGACATCCAAGCTCAGGACAGTAAGCCTTTTTGCCAATGAATTTCTTGTAAAGTCAACAATTATAATTTATTCTGATCCTTTGTGTCATCATATTAGTAGTTATTTTTCAGCAATCCCATAGCAGCAACAAATAATGCCATAGAAGAGGACTGATATAATTACAAGCTGAAAAAGATAGGCCAGCACCCTTACACTCCAAACTACCCTCTGTGGCTCCTTCATACCCCATATGTTGCTAATAAAACTGTTTGAATCATACCTAGGAGACAGTTTTACTGATATTGTATCAGGTCCCTGGGTTCTTTGTATGAGCTACGATGTCACCAGCACTATAACTATGCAAATTCTGTGATACAGGATCCCCCTGGACACGATATTACATACGTAATTCGCAGTATGAAGCTGTGCATTAACAATAATTCTAGTGTTATATAAATGAAACCACTATGTTTATTGAAAAGCTCACCACACTACAACAAAATCAAATTTAAAAAGCAATAAAGAGTAACTGATGTGCTCAGAGTTGATGGCAATGTTGGTATTTTTCCCAAACAATGTACATTTTGGGTTGTGTTCATGTGACTGTGCTTCACAGAAACTTTCAGCACTGACACTAAAATGCAAATCCCCCTATAGTATTAATTAGTGACTTCAAACAGGAACATTCTGAGCACACTTTTAGCAACAACCATGTGATGTTCAGCAAGAATCTGACTGTATTCACATACAAGCAGGATTCTCAGCTTCTACTACTAATCATAGAACACAAAATGATAAAGACTAAGAACTGCAGCAGTAAGAACCCAACAGCTTGGGGATATCAACACACATCATGCAGAAGCACCTCAGAAGTATCATCTCCTGGTCAGAAAACACCTGTGCTCCCATTTTGCATCTGACTTCAGATCTCTGTATGACCTCAGGCAAATGATGCTTCATCCCAACTGCCTTCACATGCATTAAGGTTCTTCACCTTTTCCTGCATAACAACATGGTCAGTGTTTTATATATATATATCATTTACACATACACCTGCAAAAAGCATCTCTGAAAGACCTTAAAACCAGCTAACATGGTCAGTGTTTTATATATATACATCATTTACACATACACCTGCAAAGAGCATCTCTGAAAGACCTTAAAACCAGCTTTGCAAGAGGAGACAGCAGAGGTGCAAACAAAAGCCTGACAGTACACACAGCTCTTTTCTGTGTTTCCAGGGATTTCTTGTCTCCACTATCAGTTCCCTAGTTTCCTGCAGGTAGGGAATGCTGGAGCTTGTAAGTAGTCTATTTTTTAAAGAAATTAGAAAAAAAAGGTACTAGGTTGGCATGATAAAGAGCCAGACTGAGGAGGTATAAGCACACTATTCCACCAAGGCGCTGTGAGAATTAATAAACCAGATAATTTTACAAAGTAAATTCTACAGTGAATTTGTGTAGTAAATTGACTAATAGGTACAAGGGAAAAACAGAAGCAGAGCTCAGTATTCCCTGGAAATACTTTTTATGCCTTCAAATGCAGCTAGAAAACATAAATGACACACAGCACAAGTAGCTAAGGAGTCTCACACTGAGAAGCATCGACTTTAAGTAACTGATGCAAGAAAAACGGAGTTGTAACCAGGCACTTGGTAAGGAAGATGAAGAACCAACTGATTCCTACAACTCATGTGCTTCCACTACAGGGGTAGCTCAAGCAGTAACTTCTCCTAAAGTTCTCCTTGACACCACTCTCTGTGCGATACAAAAGCCGTAACAGTTTTACTCCGTTTAAAAATCAATAAATAGCAGCTTAGGTGACATCTGACAAGGCAGAAAGCTCACACTCCACCCCATGAACATTCTGCCCTCTGGCACTGCTGCTATGTTTTATCACCATACAATTCAGAGAGAATTATACACCTTTTTGCAAAGTTTGAAAAAACAACCCCCTCCTCCCCAAATATGGCCCAAAGCTGTTATGAAGCAACTTATTTTTAGAAAAAGCACTTATGCAGATACTTAATTTTAATTAATAGTCTCACTGACTTCAACATTTGCACAGTGAGACAACTCCATGCTTCAATTAAAGCCTGCACAGAAATGCTGTGCTGATTCATGGCCAAAAGCATGACAGGAACATCATTATATAAAATGCTCATAAAATTTAAAGAAAATAAGATGCAACAGCAACTTTGCCCTCAACCAGAGCATTAGAAACACTGTGAAACTCACAGCTTGAACAGAACTTGCAGGTTGCTGAATATATGAGTGCTAGGGGTAAGATGCATTCAATTAAACAGTTTCAGAATGAGGAAATATCTTTGAATCATATAATCATAGAATTTAAGGGTTGGAATGGACCTTACAGATGATCTAGTCCCTGGGCAGGGGCACCTCCTCACTAGATCAGGTTGCTCAAGGCTCATCCAGCCTGGCCTTGAACCCCACCGGGATCGGGGCAACCACCACATCCCTGGGCAGCCTGTGCCAGTGTCTCACCAGCCTTAGAATAAAAAGCTTTTTTCTAGTATCTAACCAAGACTTTACCTCCTTCAGTTGGAATCCATTAGCCCTTGTCCTATCACTGCAGTTCCTAACAGAGTCCCTTCTTCAGTTCCCTGTAGGCCCTTCAAACATTAAAAAGTTGCTCTGAAGTCTCCATGCAGTCTTCTCTTCTCCAGGCTGAACAGACCCAACTTCCTCAGCCTGTCCTCATAGAGGAGGTGTTCCTTGCACTTAACTAAGTGGAAGCAACACAAGCCACAACTCTCCATCCTTGGTATCTACCATCTGCCAAGACTAGGTTTTCAGGAGTGCAGGATTCTTCACTAGAAGAGTGGAAGCAGCTGCACCTTTACTTGTGATGCCTTGCTCTCTTTTTCCATTGTTCACATAGCAGACAAATGGACTTCTTCCAATCAACAGTTAATTACACCCAGCTCAGTTCCACCAGAGATTGCACTAGACATCTTCAGCAGACATCTACTTCCAGGAAACAGTCACTCTGAGTTGCAGTGCTGCCCATCATAATATACCTATAATAAATCTAATCTTGAAATAGATTTGACACATAAGAAACAGTAGTGAAATGTTCCTCACTAGCTATGCAATATCATAAACTTTCAACAAACTTTGGTTGAAATACTCTGGTCCTATTTATATGCAAAACTGTGGCACTTGATGGGCTTTGGCTCACTACCACCAACTCAGAACATTCTAAGTTTAAGCATAAGAAAACCTGCATTCCAGGACAGCCAAGCAATACTTAAAATAATCCCGAACACCTTTTTATTAAGGCACCAATAGGCATAAGACATCAGCCCTATGGCTACCAAAAGCCTTATGAAGGCTGATAGCAAAACTGAGTTGAACATTGAAATTCTTTAGCAGCCACTAAGCATTAAACTGTTTAAAGAAACCATGAAGTATGAGAAGTGGTTTCCCAAATAACATACTTCCGTTCTTCTTCATCCTGATGAACAACCAGGTGCTATGCCATCAATTTGGCTGCTGGGCAATGGAGCAGGCAGAAGTCTCAGGAGTTTGCTGCTACCTGGGGTGCTCATCTCCTTGTGATGCTCCTTTGGGTGTGAGTAGCCACCATCCAGTGCCAGAACCACCACCTCCTCATCATATGTGGCCAGAGGAAGCCATAGATCTAAAGACACTTCCACTTGTAAACCCTGCAACACTGATATTCATCAAACGAGTTTTGCATCACAAAGCTGTGCTACAGGAGCAATGAAGAGAGACCAAGTTGCCTCTTCA
>NW_008670952.1:0-18199 GCF_000695815.1 Acanthisitta chloris
AACAGTTCCATGTCCTTATGTTGAGAGTCTCTACCTTTAGGACTGTGTGTGGATTGAGCAGTGGTCTACAATGGGTGAATGAGTTGTCAATGCTTTATATTGTTTAATACTAAGCTAAAGGTAAGGAAAAACACAGAACTGCTAAAGTCATCAGGGCATACTGAAAGTAAGTTACTTTCACTCATAAAAGAGAAACTGTATCAATGTTAACACATAAAACATTTAAATAATGGTAGGCTAACCACAGAGAAGGAGAAATCAAAGCTGTTCCAGTTAAATGGCTTACACATAGCTTTCAATTAATGTGACCTTCACAGGGCTTAATAGTTTGGGTTCTTTCATTAACTTGTGTAACACTGTTCTTAAAACAGAATATTTAAGCTCTTGCATTGCCATTAGCAGCACCTAAAGAAGCATTACCATTTTTATTCCAAACATTTAAATAACCTCTCTAATGGGTCATTTGTTACCTCCCTGCTCAGGTATCAGTCTGCTCTATGCTCTGGTTATAATGGGCAAGGATCTGTTTTCTGAGCTTTTACTGAGCCTTTGCTATGCACAAATCTTGTGATGAACAGAGTGTCAGAGACAAGCACTTCCCAGACTATCTGTGACTTGATATACTTCATTGCATCGTGCAGAAAAAAAACCCTGAGATTTTGTTGCTTTTAAAATTATTTCATTGGGCTAAGGCTTAACTTTCAGTAAAGGAGGGAAATAATTTGTCTCTTTTTCTTTCTTCTGTTCAAGAAAAAATCAGCTATTTCATAACACTAAGTTTTTCATTTAAGCCTGGTTTTCACATTCTTGAAGTGCCAAATGGACATCCCAGAGACTGAAGCAGCTTTTAAACACACAATGCATACAAAAGCCTCACAGGTCCTTACAACCACATGACTCAAACTAGAGCCCTCCTCACCCTTGGATGTTGAAGCAGAAATTGGTTCTCGAGAGTTCTTCAGCCTGGAGAAGAGAAGGTTGTGTGGAGAGCTCAGAGCACCTTGCAGGAGCTGAAGGGGCTCCAGGGAAGCTGCAGAGGGATCTGTGTTAGGAGCTGCAGGGACAGCACAAGGGGCAATGGGCACAAATTGAAGGAGGGAAATTTAGGTTAGATCTTAGGCAGAAGTTTTGCCTGTTCTGGTGGTGAGACACTGTCCCAGGGTGCCCAGGGAGGCTGTGGCTGCCCCAACCCTGGCAGTGTTCACAGCCAGGTTGGATGAGCCTTGAGCAACCTGCTCTGGTGGGAGGTGTCCCTGCCCAGGGCAGGGCTTGGGGCTGGGTGAGCTCTAAGCTCCATTCCAACCCCTAAAATTCTATGATTCTATGAAATGTATGACTACTTTCTGGAAGTATTTTGAGTATCAGTGGTATTTTAACACCAGCCCCCTGAGAATTTATGCTGTGTTAGGGTAACTTATGTTAACTGGAAGCCAAGTTGGCTACACTGATCCTGCTGGTGTGATCCTGCTGGTGGAAACAGTAGTAGTAGGGTGTGTGCTTTGTGATGTTTAAATTGGCACTTCAGAGAAAGAAGTCCATGACCTAATAAAATATATGCTCCAACAGTAGTAGACTGTCAGATTTTCATTGGTTTTCCATAGAAACACTAAGTGTAAGATATCAGCTAGGCAGGTGAACATTACAGGACACTAAGAGTGTAAGATATCAGCACTGCTAAGCCTGGAACTTAAAATATCAGCTAGGCAGGTGAACATTACAGTCATGATTAGACAAAAGAGAATGTGTTTTTTGAATCTCCTGTCTTAGGGATTTTTTATTCAATTGCATGGTTTTCTATGTGTGGAACTGTGAAGGTTTTCCTGAAGTCTCAGAGTAACTAAAGGCTTTATTAATTCTGAAAAAGATGAAACAACTTAGCCATATACATACAAATTCCTGATTATTGCTCCATATTCTACCTCTGTTCCAAAGACATTGTAAAAAAAAGTGTCGTTGGCCAACCTGATAGAGAAAAAGGATTGTAAAACTCCTCCACATGGATGCTATGAAGAGATAGGAATATTTCTAAATGGCTCTATAAATGCAAAGTATTATCAATGACCTTTACTCCTGCTCATTACAGTAAAAGCACATCTAGTCATATACATTAAGCAGAAAAATAAAGTCTTTAGCCTGTAAGATAATATTGTTCAGTCACTGAACCTCTTCTCTGAGGCTTTTAAAGTGCTTGGAGCACATTAAGACCCTTAACCTCTTCCACTGATAATTATATGAGCATTGTCCTGAGTGATTAAGGTTCACAATGATGCAGGGAAATGAGTAAATAGCATCTGACAGACTGGAAGAGAAAAAGTCTGGGTTGGAGGAAGTGTCTTATCAGCCAGCTCACAGTCTGTGCCTGAACTTTGCATGCCAAGCACCATATTGCACAAGAGGTCTGCCTTGGAAGAAGTCTCCTAGGCAAGAAATGCATTGTGGTTTTTTGGCTTTTTTTTTTTCCCCCATTTCCAAGTGGTTATTTTACACATGGCACTAAATCTGGCTTCTGAAGAAAGACAAAGCAAGACCAAATGAAATGAGTAAAAAATTTTGCTCATGTGCTCCTGTTTTAATCCCAAGCACCAGTACAGGTTGGGCAGCAATCTGCTGGACAGCAGCTCTGCAGGGAAGGACTTGGGGGTCCTGGTGGACAAGAGTCTGTCCATGAGTCACAGTGTGTCCTGGGGGCTAAGAAGGCCAATGAAAACCTGGGATGCTTTGGGAAGAGCATTGCCAGCAGGTCAGGGAGGTGATCCTGTCCCTCTGCTCAGCCCAGTGAGGTCCCGCCTGAGTGTTGTGTCCAGTTGTGGCTCCTCAGGGCCAGAGGGACATGGAGCTCCTGCAGCAGCTCCAGGGCAGGGCAAGGAAGATGCTGAAGGGACTGGAGCACCTCAGGGATGAGCAAAGGCTGAGGGAGTTGAACTTGTCAGCCTTGAGATGGCCTCATTCAGCCCCTAAAATTCTATGTTTCTGACTCTGATCCTTCTCCCTCATTTGGATCCTGACCCTCACCCACAGGCCAATGTCCCAGACTGGCCTTTTCTTGTCCCCATGGATGTGTCTCTTGTGCAGATCTGGGGCTGCCTTGGCCTAACCTGACCCTGGCTGAGATATCCCACCCTGCTACCTGGAGGAGCCTTCTCCCCTCTGTTCCATAGGAAACAGATGGTCCTCACTGCTCTATGGCACATCCACTTTCCTTGGGAATGCTTTCCAAACCTCTGTAGTCTGTTCACTATGTTTTTGCTGAGCTTCTTTTCATGGGAATATTTGTGGGTGACTTCTTGGAGTGCCATTTGCATCATCTGTGAGTAGTGACCTGAATTCTGAACCTTCATGCTGTTACTACTGTCACAGCTCATCAGGATTGTACTTTTTAGAGTGGATGGAACAGACTAGTTCACTGCTGCAACATATGATTAATTTTTACTGCTTCCTTCAACCAAGGGGATTGCAGGAATTTTATCCAAATGCACTGATGAGATACTCTGGAATCCTCTGAGTGACCTGAGTTTGCCTCTTTGTCCTGACCAATGGAATTACTTCTTTCTTTGTACTTAAGGGTTTACAGCAATGATTCCTGCCTGTAGGTGATACTATTTTTCAGCATAATCTCTAGATTTATTCTATGATATATGCTCCATATTCCACCTTCTCCCAGGGGATGCTCCATGTGGCAATCCTATGTTCAAGATACCCCTGTGAATTTTGGTTGTTCAATCAAGAGTTCTGTGCTCTGAGCTCATCTAGCCCCTGCACCTATTTACACATGATGAACTTCACCGTGTTGTACAAATCTTCTGCACTTTGTCATCTACCTATCATCAGTTCTCCTGCTCCAGATATTCGCCTTTTATTTTTGCCATCCTAGTCTTCCATCTTCAATACTTTTCAATGCAAAGAGAAGTTAAAGACTTTTATGTCCCTGAGACAGTGTAGTTCTAAGTCATGAATTGCCTATTACCATCTAGGAGCAATTTCTGTTTACTTTAGACCTTTAACCAAGACCTGGAACCTATCTTAGAATTTAAAGGGTTGGAATGGAGCTCAGAGATAATGCAGCCCCAAGCCCTGCCCTGGGCAGGGACACCTCCCACCAGAGCAGGTTGCTCAAGGCTCATCCAACCTGGCTGTGAACACTGCCAGGGTTGGGGCAGCCACAGCCTCCCTGGGCCACCTGGGACAGGGTCTCACCACCTTTAGAGTAAAAAAAAAAAAATAAAATTTCTCTCATCCATCTCGAGTTTTCCTCCTTGAGTTTGAACTTAACAAGGAGCACAACATCTCTTTCCATCCCCTCATTCCTCTCAGGCCAGAGACCCTGCAATGAACTTACTTGCAATGCTGATTTATTTGGGTCTTTTCCTTTTACATGTGTTCTGGACTCCCCCAGGTTTATCTAATCATTTAGAATTCTGGACTGCATAGGAAGACAAATTGTGTTCCAGCTAAGCAAAAGAGTAAGGTACTTAATTATAAAATTGGAAATACCTACAGAACAGATTGATAAAAATAAGGAAACAACCTTTCCAGCTTCACATGGGAGGGTTTCTCAACTGGTTAACTGAGGAGCTGTTGAATGAATTTTTTCTTCCAGAGTTTTGCTGCTTTTCACTTAGATATGAGGATTTTCTGCTGAATGCTGACAAAATTTCAAGCCATGTCTTAGGAATCCTTTTATTTCTCTACTGTCTGAGAGCCTGGGGAATGGCATGGCCTTTCTTCTAGCTGTCTGCTGCCTATCAGAATGCAAAAGGAATGCTCCTAAGCTTATTGGAGACTAAACCTCTTTAGGTACTGAGGCATCATGGAGAGCTGATTCTTCTCTCCTGTTTACCCTTTCTCTCAGGAAATCAGCTGAATTGCAGTGATAAAAATGAGTTACAGTAGTCAACCTACAATGTACCATTCTGTTAGCTACATATCATGAGATGTTTTTGGCACTAGCAGCATTTTATTTCTGGTTTACTGGCATATTAGAGAGACTGCATAGACTACATTCATACACTTTTGGGGCTGGGTCAGTGTGTCACAGCCCTATTCAGGGAAGCACTTAAGCATCTCTATAATATGAATCATGTGCTTAGGTCCCACAGGTGCCAATGGAAATTAAGCAACTAATCTTGTGCTGACTTGAACAGAGATTTATTCTTAAACCATCTTCTGAAAATAAGATGATCTGCTTTAAACTAGTTAAGGCTGGAATAAACTAAAATGAAACCCTTCTCATCAAGGGTTTTGGTTGCTTTTTTTCTTGCTCTTTTCTTTGTAAGAGGTTTTTTCAGAATACTTCAAAGTTCCTTATTTATCGTCTTTGTCTGCAATTAAGCAAATATTAAAATTTACTTAAAGCCTCTGAGACAGATTAACTAGTGCTGTTTGCAGAGATGGATCTGAGAAGCTTTCACTGAAATATTGCCACTGCTTCTGAGGAGCACTGATTAGCAGCTCACAGCAAAGGTGCTTCAGTCAGCATCACCCAGGGCTGGAGCATCTCCCTGTGAGCACAGGCTGAGGGAGTTGGGGCTGTTGAGCCTGGAGAAGAGAAGGTTGTGTGGAGAGCTCAGAGCACCTTGCAGGAGCTGAAGGGGCTCCAGGGAAGCTGCAGAGGGATCTGTGTTAGGAGCTGCAGGGACAGCACAAGGGGCAATGGGCACAAATTGAAGGAGGGAAATTTAGGTGAGATCTTTGGCAGCAGTTTTGCCTGTTCTAGTGGTGAGACCCTGTCCCAGGGTGCCCAGGGAGGCTGTGGCTGCCCCAACCCTGGCAGTGTTCACAGCCAGGTTGGATGAGCCTTGAGCAACCTGCTCTGGTGGGAGGTGTCCCTGCCCAGGGCAGGGCTTGGGGCTGGATCATCTCTGAGCTCCATTCCAACCCTTTAAATTCTATGATGGCAAAATCCTAAAAACACCAGCCCAACAATCATTAGTCTTTACATCTTTGTTTTCATCTTCCACTAATCTCCTGCTTTCTCCTTCTCTTCCCCACCTCTCTCTCTCCTTCACCCCCTCTCTCCTTTCACACTAATAGAACTTTTCCATGAGGTCTCCATCAGGGAACAAATTTTCTTATTCTCAAGAAACAAGAAGCACAATGTTGGCATTTTCCTGTCATGTCACCTCCCTGTTTTAACCAAAAAGCTTTCAAGAACACAAAAATGAAAGGAAAATGAATCCTGTTTCCAACCAGAAGCCAGAATTAATTCAAGCTCTGTATTGGAGAAATAGGTGGTTCTTATTCCATTTCCAGGCAAACCAAGAGCCTGGATCTCATTTCAGAGCTGGTAATTTCTAATGCTGTTGGAAAAAACAGACAGCCTGCTGTTCCCAGTCATTTTTATAATATTTTCCAGCACTGGAAATTGTTGACTAGCATAGCCTTTGAACAAAAACATTCACAAAGCTAAATTTAGGCTACAGTCCTGTAGAAAGTGTATTTTAAAAGAGCAATTATTAGATCAGTACCAGTTTAACCACCAGCTGGATCAGAAGATATTTTTCTGTAAGTCTTTCAAAATTTCTTCAGCTGGTACCTTTTACCTATACATGGGATCAGTGGTTTAACTAGGAGGATAGTCAGAGGAACAGCAAGAGCATCAGCAGAAATATGTGCTCTAACATACATACAGTGTATGAAGTGAGGAGTCACACTGGATATTGAGTCTGTATCTCCAAAGGCTGAAGATTAAATGTGCAGGTGAAACAGATATGCATAGACATCCAGGGGCTTTTAAGGAAATGAAATAATAATGGTCAATCTGGTGATCACTAATATTGATGAAAGGTTTACTCTACACTGGTGCAGCCTCACCTTGAGTATTGTGTGCAGTTTGGGCACCACAATAGAAAAAGATACTGGGTTATTAGACAGTGTCCAAACAAGGCAATGAAGATGGTGAAGGGCCTTGAGGAGAAGCCACATGAGGAGTGACTGAGGCACTTGGGCTGTTCAGCTGGAGAAGAGGAGACTGAGCACAGAGCTCATGGCTGGATACAACTCCCTCAGGGAAGGAAGTGCAGGGACAGCTCTGACCTCTTCTCTCTGGGCCCAGGGACAGGACCCAGGGAATGGGCTGGAGTTGTGTCAGGGAGGGTTAGGCTGGAGATTAGCAACTGGTTCTTCTTTCCCCAGAGGTGTTTGGGCACTGAACAGCTCCCAGGGCAGTGTCACAGCCCCAAGGCTGACAGAGCTCCAGAGGTGTTTGGCCAATGCTCTCAGCACAGGGTGTGACTGTCAGGGATGTCTGTGCAGGAGTTGGACTAGGTGGTAATCAATGTCCCTTCCAACTCTGATTATTCTGTGATTCTGTAAATACTTTTTTCTGTCCTAGCTTGATGTTAGGATACTTATTTGCAAGCAGCACAGAGAAGAATTTCAAGGAATGATTTGAAAGGAATAACCTTGTGATTGTGGCATGAAAGGCAGCAGGCAAAGGAATATGACTATGGTCTTTCTGAAGCTGAACAAGTGACAGTATTTTGACATGATGGAAAGGAAAATAGTTCTGTACTTGTAAGGCTGAGGTTGAAGTCAATTCCACTAAACAGAGCTACAAAGAGAGCTCTTCACAAAATGATACATTTTTCTAAAATGCATACATTCCAACCAGGCCTCTTCCATGGGATTTCTGGTATAAACCCAGTGATTATATTGGAATTTCAGAAACAACTTGTCCAGCTCCCAAAACACAAGGAGGAGTCCCTCCCAGGGCTGGAATATGAAGTTGGCTGGAAGAGTTGTTGGCTTTACAAAGCATCCAGGACCATATTATGATCATATTGAGGGGTTTTTTACATTTTTTAATGATTTACATTAGAGGTCTGTGGGGATAGAGGCCACTTATCAGCTAACTCAGAGAAAAATGACTTGTTTAGTGTGACAGGCTTTCTCTAAGGCTGCCAGATATATTCCATGAGCCCATGGAGTCTGCCTTTTAAAAATGCAGCTTCTTAAAACATCATTAGCAGCTGATAACTATGTAAAATATCATTGCAGCATGGAAAATATAGCCATGCAGTTACTGGAAGCAATTCTTTGCACACAGATCAGTGTTTAAAACACAAAGAATCAAGTTTAATTTACTGCATTAATTTAATACATTCATTTCATACCTCAAGCTTTATGGAAAGAATCCAAAGCAAAACTACTTTTGACAAGTCAATTTAATAGAATAAACTCTATCCAGAGTATACTTTATTCCACCCCAGCTGTTAACATCTCTACCCTGCAGCCTCAGGTGTGAATTTTAATCCCATAATGAAGCTCTGTGGGAAGAGACTCTTCAGCACTGGAGTTGTTTATGTGCTTGCAGGATGTGAATGTTTCAGGGATGGATCCAACACCTCCACAGTCCTGAGTGAGGGAATAATTGCTGCAGGTTACTCTGACTGGAGCAGATTGCATCCTTTCATGTAGATTCTTCTAGAGGTTGCCAAGCAAGCTCGTGTTTAACTGTACTATATTGAAAGGAAAAAAGAGATCATGCTGGTAACTGCAGAGAGGAAGCTAACATGTTTCCTTAGCAAGTCTCACCTTTCATGAGGACCCAACACTGACACCAGAATTTTCATGAAGCAGAAGATTTTTTGCTTCCCATTTAGACATAGGAGTGGTGTTTCACCACCACAGAGACTCTGCTGGGAGCAGAGAAATCTGTTGGCTGTTGAACAACCAAAATTCTTTCTTGTTTCTCATTCTAAATGGACCCTTGTGTGTACACTAAACCTGGTTAATTTATGTTGGAAAGAAATTTAGATATCTATTTTCCTTTCAGTTGTGCTCATTTGAAATACCCAGAAACTGAAATACTTTGTCTTTTTCTTCAGAGCTTGTTGGCAAATTCAATTAATAGCATTAATTCAGGAGTGGTTTATTGAACTCAGGTTGTTTTGAAGCATTTCCAGTTCAATGATCAGACTCTGCTCCGTGGGGGAAACTACTCAAACAAGAGGGAACAGCACAAACTGATGCTCAGGAAGTTCCACCTGAACACAAGGAAGAACTTCTTTGCTGTGCAGTCCCTGAGCACTGAACAGTGCCCAGAGAGGTGGTGGATTCTCCTCACTGAGGTGTTCCAGACCCCTCTGGACACAACCCTGAGCCATGTGCTCTGGGCTGGCCCTGCTGGAGCAGGAGGTGGGACCAGGTGACCATTGTGGTCCCTTCCAACCTCACTGATTCTGGGATTCTGTGAGCCTGAGGAATCCAGTGGGCTCAAAACTCAGTTTTCTGGGACAGAGTCTGCACTTAATCAGCCTTTCATCATCTTTAATGGTTTTGGTGTATCAGGGATGGTCTATCTTGAACAGAGGCACAACTGTCCAGTGAAATCCTTACTTGGTTTTGGCTGATTGCACCAGAATTAGTTTTAATGTAACTTCAAGGCCTGTTGCCCTGTACATCAGGTTTTGTGAATAAGGAGAAAAACAAAGCAAAAAAAAATCCCCAGAAGTGAACACTACAGAATTTCTGGTCCATGTGATACTTTGGACTACATCTGTTCTTGCAGGAAAATAGAACTTAGCAGCACCTGGATGCTCTACCTTTCATCAGCATAAGTTTTCTTTGTTGTCCTCTTAAAAAACCATGTTGATTTGGAATGGGGAAGTTGTCCTTGCCAGTTGAAAAGTTCATTGTTGGGGGAAATGAAGATTATTTTTTCCATAGACATGAAAGAAGTACTCCATACCCCTAAGTGATTCTGACTGTGTAGATCCAATGGCTGAATGACTTGAGTCCACAGCCTCATCAGGATTTAGACAGGAGAAGTTATTGCACATTCACATATGTCTACAGATTTGAACTCATCCTGTTTCAGACGTGAGGAAATGCAAATTTCATTCTCTGTTTAGAGAGCTCACAACTGATTTATACCCTCACAACTGGTGGGGAGCTAATAATATCCAGTATTGTCCAGAAAACAGTTTGAACTAGGTGACAGACAGTAATGAATTAAACTGTGATGATTCAATCTTGTGTTCCACATACTGATGCTATTAATTTGAATATTAGATAAATAGCATATATGTATTTCTGGTTTTGCCCCTTTCTCTCTGTCCTTTTCCTTTTTTCCTTTTCCTTTTCTTTCCTTTTTTTCCTTTTGCTCAAAACACAAGACATGTATTGTCCCCTTAATGAGGGTAAATTATAACTCAAAATGATGGGGCTTCTATTTTTCTTAAGGTTTCTTTTTTTCCAGTTTCTCCAAGGCTTTTGGGCATATAAATTAAAGTTTTCTGTCAGACACACCTTGTGAACTAAGCACTACCTGATTCACTTATCACCTTTATAAATCAGTCATTTTGCCACACCTCTCCCCTACTCTACAGAAATGAACTTGTTATCACTTAAAGGCACATATTGTTCTCATGAAGTGAGATAAGATGCACTCATGAATCTCCCTCCAAGCTATTGGGGTTATCTTTATATCAAATATAGCAAAACTATTGGTTTGAATCCAAGAACTATCAATTACCAGCAACTGTCACCAATATATAAAGAACTACTTGGCTTTGCTTTGCTTGAGATTTTCTTTTCTTTCATCCTATTTATTGAATCAGGTGTTAGGGGTTGGAATGGAGCTCAGAGATGATCCAGCCCCAACCTCCCACCAGAGCAGGTTGCTCAAGGCTCATCCAACCTGGCTGTGAACACTGCCAGGGTTGGGGCAGCCACAGCCTCCCTGGGCACCCTGGGACAGGGTCTCACCACCAGAACAGGGAAAACTTCTGCCCAAGATCTCACCTCAATTTCCCTCCTTCAATTTGTGCCCATTGCCCCTTGTGCTGTCCCTGCAGCTCCTAACACAGATCCCTCTGCAGCTTCCCTGGAGCCCCTTCAGCTCCTGCAAGGTGCTCTGAGCTCTCCACACAACCTTCTCTTCTCCAGGCTCAACAGCCCCAACTCCCTCAGCCTCTGCTCACAGGGAGATGCTCCAGTGCTCTTAGTGAATTCCTGACCCTCCTCTGGACTTAGAACTGTGTTCTCCTGTAACAATTAATTTCTTTTCCTTCTCTGACCAACTGTCTCTCTCTCTCTTCATCTTAACTGCTCTAAATATCATTTGTTTTTTAGTACTTTCAGGATTGCATCCTCTTTGAGCCCTACTATTTCTTTCTCTGTGTCATGACTGCATCAGGCAGAATATTTATCATTACTTAACATTTCTTTCATTGCTGACTGCAGCCTGTACTAGTAACATAATTTCAGCTTGTTCCTCATTCACACTCATGCCAGGCTTCATTGCCCACTCATGAATTTTGCAACCAGCACACAGAAAACCTGTGTTCCTGCATGTGCAACTGGAATCCCCAGTCAGAGAAAATGAAATTACTCTAGCCCTGAACAGATCCTTTGAAAATTCTCATTGTGAAATAAATGGAGAGATTAGGAGTAGAGGCCTCAGGAATGTTTCTTCAATCACTTTAGTGCTATTTGCAAGTTCCTAATCACATCTGACAATGAGAGTATAAACACTTGTGCTTGGATTTCTGCAGCAGACATCAATAGCTGAGTTTGCAAATGTCAATTGACAGAAATAAGACAGACTTCCAGGCACTGATACACTTGACCTATTTTTGACATCTGTCTTAAGATGTGATGAAATCTACCTCTGCTAACTAACTCTGTTATATGCAAGGAGAGTCTCAGGTGACCAGACACAAATTTTGATGTCTAGATATATTTCCACTCTGCATGAATAATCTGCATCCTTAAAGTCAAAGCATATAAAGGCAATGTGAACTAAACTTTATTTTAAGCCTTACCCAGAAGAAATCAAAGAGACCAACCCCCAGCTGACTCCAACCTCCTGTCAGGGAGTTGCAGAGGGTGAGAAGGTCTCCCCTGAGCCTCCTCTTCTCCAGGCTGAACACCCCCAGCTCCCTCAGCCTCTCCTCATGCCACTTGTGCTCCAGTCCCTTCCCCAGCCTCGTTGCTCTGCTCTGGACCTGCTCCAGCCCCTCAATGTCCCTCCTGAGCTGAGGGCCCAGAGCTGAGCACAGGATTCAAGGTGTGGCCTCACCAGCACAGAGTCCAGGGGTGTCAGGTGGGGGTGGGTCTCTTCTCCCAGGCAACCAGCAGCAGGACAAGAGGGCACAGACTCAAGCTCTGCCAGGGGAGGGTTAGGTTGGAGATTAGGAAGAGATTTTTTGCAGAGAGAGTGCTCAGGCATTGGAATGTGCTGCCCAGGGAGGTGATGGATTCACCATCCCTGGAGGTTTTCAAGCTGAGACTGGATGTGGCACTTAGTGCCATGGGCTAGTGACCACAGTAGGGTTGGACTTGATGATCTTGGAGGTCTCTTCCATCCTGGTTGATTTTATGATTGAAAGTTAGCAAGACCACACAGGTATGGATATTACTAATGAATGTAAGTGGTGGTGTCACTCCAGTGCAAGATCCTGAGCCTGAACTTAGTCTCAGAATGATCAGCCAAATATTAGACATTTGATAGTTTTTCAACCAGAATAGCATTTCCTGGATTTATTCAGAAGATTCATTGTTTTGAAACATCTCATAAACACAGAGTCGTCTTTTATTACATCAAAATAAAACCCATTTCTTAGCTCCAAGTCCATTTTTAGCTGATATATAGAAGATTATTCTCAGAACTCTATTGACTAGTCTAACAGCAAGAAATGAATGGTTTGGATGAAATATTCCCATCTTCTGCTCCCAAACAATGATTTATTTATTTGTGCACAAGTGAAATTAGAAGGTCTGAGATTAATATTTATATGGACATCAGGCTTTTATAAATGTCTTCTTGGCAGATTGGATTCACTCAAATCATTTATTTGAACTAATCCGTCGTGCTAGACACTGGCCAAGTAAAATTACATACTAAGCATGGTTCACTGTTGGTTTTCTAGATCTGATTATGGCAATATAAAGCTGAATGGCTGTAACAGATTAACTATTATTTTTTTGTTTCCTTCTTCTTTATGTACTTCTTTTTTCCTTTGTTTCCTTCCTGTCCTTGGAAAACATAGTCCCTTCAGCATGTTCCTTGCCCTCCCCTGGACCTGATCTTGGAGTAGAAAATGCCAAAAACTCAGTATTGAGTATAATGTTTGAAAGTGCATTTGTGCAGTATTAGACACAGAAGGTGGAGTTAGGGCTTGTTGATTTTTCTGGCTGGGAAGAATTATCATCCTAAAAGAGCATTTTTATAGGAAAACTTATGAACATGTCTCAATATTGCAGTATTCACAATGAAGAATACAATCATAGAACCATAAGGGCTGGAGAGACCTCTATGATCATTGAGTCCAACCATGAACCTGTTACTGCTGGAACCCCCAAACCCTAACCCAGATCCTCCAGTGCCACATCAGACACCTCTGAAACACCTCCAGGGATGGTGACTGCACCACCTCCCTGGGCAATATCCCAAGGCCTCAACACCACAACAGGGAAACAATTTTATTAACATCTAACCTGAATCTCCAACTGTCTCTGAATCTCCATTATCTTCTAGTGTTTTCTTCTGAAAAGGTCAACATAAAAATATTATAGGTTTAGAGATAAAAACATAGTTTTCTAGGTACAGCTCCTGCCAAACTTCTGGTTTAATTCATGCACCTTCAGCCATAGAAACTCCAGAACATTTTGTTAAAATAAAAGGCCATTAAAGCAGAAAAAAAAAGTGCTTGCACACCTCAATTCAACATAAATCTAGAACTGTTTCTTGAGATGGAATGAATGTCATGGCTCATTAACTTGAGCTGATAACATGTGCAGGACTTGAAAGCTTTCTCATAACCAATAAACAACTACCTCCATTTGTTAGGCTTCCAAGATAATCATGATCTTTCCAAACAGACTTATATTTAATGTGATATTAGATAGCCCACATCCACTAGCAAGGTCTTTAATGTTTCCACTGGGACATCCTCTTAGAATTTAAGGCCCTCCCTTGCCAGCATTTGCAAGCATGATGAAAGCATGGCCAGTGTTTGGAGTGTTGGATTGGTTTAAAGGGGTTTTGTATCCAACCATTCAAAACAATGACACACACAAATTTATTCTTTACAGTGATAAAACCCAAAGATTTATTCTCACGAGCTAAATGAGGGTTAAACTGGGTTAAGTGCATCTGTATGAGACATTTCCTCATTTTGTCAGCAGAGGTTTGAAGCTGACAGTGTTTTAACGAGCAAGATTAAGTCACATAAGCAGTTTGACAGAATCACAGCATCAGTGGGGTTGGAAGGGACCACAGTGGGTCATCTGGTCCCACCTCCCCACTCCAGCAGGGCCAGCCCAGAGCTCATGGCTATGCTCTATGCATACTAAGGCTCTGCTTTCCGAGCTGGACACCTGCCTGGTGATGGAAGTTATTGAATAAATACCTTTTTGCTTTGTTTGTACCCACACCTTTTGCTTTTCTCATTGAGTTGTCTTCATCTCAAGCCATAGACTTGACTGTCTGCTTTGCTGTCCTGTTGAGGAGAGGCATTGAAGGAGTGTCTGGGTGTGGGTTTAGCAGACAGGCAAGGTCAATCCACCACATTGTGATTATGTGGAGCAGGTAACACCTGATTAACTGCAGGATTCAGCTAACAAAATAACTGCTGAATCCAGCACTGTTCATAGGGAGTGTTCCCTGTGACTGCCTGGTTAACTTGGTGACGATTTTGTTTTTCAAGACAGAGTAAAGAACCTATGAAGTGTAGTAAGGTTCTCCCCTTTTTCTTTAAGCTCTTGGTTTAAACTTTTTGTAAACATTTCTATTTAATACCAGAAGATCCTTCCCACTTTGCCAGGGTGTGTTGACTCTTACTTCAAATGCCAGCTAAGCCATAACCTCCACCTCCCAAAACCCTTCCATGTGTGTTTACAACACCTGACAGTTTCAGCAAGCTCTGAGGCCATACCTGTGCCAAGAAGTCATTTGCCAGCAGATAGAAATAAGAATCTCTTTCAGAGCAGGATGTTACTTTTCAGAACTCTGAATCCATGCCAATGGAAAAAAAACAACTTGACAACACCATGTTGGTTTCTCTTAGTGTTAAAACAAAAGGAGTAGAGGTAAAACAGAGAAAAGGGAGAATAAAATAGGGTTCTTTCCTCCCCCACCTCCAAAGCTGTCAATCTAATATCATGAAGATGAGGGAGGAGAAATTGGAAGACAAAAAGAGAGGGAAGAAATAAAGAATCAGAGAATCAACCAGGTTGGAAAAGACCTCCAAGATCATCAAGTCCAACCCTACTGTGGTCACTAGACCATGGCACTAAGTGCCACATCCAGTCTCATCCTAAAAAGCTCCAGAGATGTTGAAGACAGGAGCTCTAGTTCCTGGGAGCCAAATAGTTATTAGTGTCTTATCCCAAAGCCTCCCTTTGTTCCAGGGATGTTGAAGACAGGAGTTCTAGTTCCTGGGAGCCATAGAGCCAAATAGTTACTAGTGTCTTATCCCAAAGCCTCCCTTTGAGAAGTAACTAAAATCTAGTTTGAGAACCACTGACTTACCTGAAAAAAATAGTATCTTATAGCCATCTGAAGAATAATCCCTGCAGCATCTCTCACTGCTGCCTACAGGGAACTGCTCGAGTGGTGAAACTTGGTGGCCCAGAGCCTAATAAATTATTAAAAGCCTAGAGAAGAGGATTATATTTTCTCTGAGCTATGGCAAAACTATTAAACATGATGTGAAGGAGTCACCTCACCTATGAGGCCTCATTCTTATCCTAGCAAGAACTATACCATCAAACAAAACTTCTCTATTCTTGTCCAAGTTATCAGTTATGTACACACATTTTCTACCCTCATATTTCTCTTCTGAGCTGAGGATTTCCTTTTTCACCTATGATAAATCCAGTCTTGCTTGTCTTCTGGCATACTCTCCTCTTCCAGCTGTATATTTCTGAGTCTTTCCTTAAACCTCATGTCACACTGTAAATAAACCATAGTAGTCACTCTCTATGGTGCCTCAGAGAACAGATTCCATAGCCAAATAACTCTTATTCATGGCAAAAGCAGCACTCAGCTGAGGCTCTGAACACCTTGAGGTCAAAAGTATTTCCAGAGAAGCATATTAATGTGTCCATAACTGCCCTGCACAGCAGCAGAGTCTATCATAGTGATTCATTCAGCTGCTTATTCCCCTTCCATCCTTGCCTAGGGCTGAAAAGATAGGCAAAGCTTTGACAATTTCCACTACTGCATGAGTGTTATCCAATGTGTGCAACATAAATCAGGGCAGGGGATGAATAGCTGATTGTTTCTGCTCTAAATATTATCCTTTCAGTAGAACAGAAGAGGACTCCAAGCCCTGGGGGTCTCTTCAAGCATGATTGTTGCAGAGAGACATAGTTCTTTTGAGGAAACCAGAATGCTTCCATTAACTAGTCAATCTCTGAAGCTGAATCTTTATCGAATTTCCAAAGTTACATAATATCCCTTTCTGCTACTAAAAAAAGAAATGTGAATGAAGGTTTTGTGCTTTGCTTGGTGGGTAGGCCAATAGCTCAGGAAACACAAAGGTTGAGTGTATGTACCATCTGAACTGTGGTCAGGAAACCATCAGCAGTCAAGGCCATACTTTTCCCAAGTTAGTCAGAACCTTTTTACTGCCATTAGTGAGAGGAAAACTGGATGAAGGCTGGTTATGAAATGGTATGAAGCACAATGGGTTGAATTGTGTCCTTTGTAGCTCCTCACAGAAGTGATGGGAAAACAGAAGTGGCTTTAAGTTACTTTGATGCTTTTTATACTTCAGCCCCTGCCAGAGAGCTATTAGTCAGAATCAAGTAGAAGGAGTTGTGTGCAAGAGTAAAGTTAATCCAGGGTTTTCTTGTCTAGAGCTGCTCTCAGTTCAGTCACAAGGAAGTTACACTGTTGTGTTCGTGCATGTGTGTGTAGAGAGAGGTTTGAACTTAAATTATTAGAGTGAGACCTTCTCACCCTCTGCAACTCCCTGACAGGAGGTTGGAGTCAGGTGGGGGTTGGTCTCTTCTCCCAGGCAACCAGCAGCAGGACAAGAGGGCACAGACTCAAGCTCTGCCAGGGGAGGGTTAGGTTGGAGATTAGGAAGAGATTTTTTGCAAAGAGAGTGCTCAGGCATTGGAATGTGCTGCCCAGGGAGGTGGTGGATTCCCCATCCCTGGAGGTTTTCAAGCTGAGACTGGATGTGGCACTTAGTGCCATGGGCTAGTGACCACGGTAGAGTTGGACTTGATGATCTTGGAGGTCTTTTCCAACCTGGTTGATTCTATGGTTCTGTGAATTTTGTGGTTGAAAACACCTCTGAAATTCTGTGGAAAGTTAATCAAACCTATCAATGCACTGAGGGTTGTGGTATATATTGTAAAGAAAACAAGTTATTCATTATACTGTTCATGAAGTGTGTTTTAAACTTACATTTTTGGAATTCTTAATATGACTTCCTCTCCAATTTTAGGACGCCGTCAGCGACTGTTGCCTTGCATGAAGAACTGCAGCAGAGACCCAGTCTATCATCTCTGAAGGTAAGGAAAAACTGATGAGAAAATAGAGTTTCAAAGAAGAGTCTAATTGTCTGTGTGGAGCAGAAAACTTAGTTCAACTGTAATTTTCTGTAGTTAATTTTGGCTAATATATAAATTGTAAACTCCAGTAGATTACTGTTAGGATAGCAGCATTTTATAGGTCTGTAATTTCCCACTGAATCAGTCAGTAGGCTTTAGTAGCAGCAGCTTTATCCATACTACATATTGATAAGGAAAGAGAATATTTCTCATTAAACTGAAGTATGTGTTGGTTTGGGCTGAAGTAGAGATAATTTTCTTCCCAGTGCTAGTGTGGGGCTGTGTTTGGGTTTGTGCTGAGCACAGGGTGATAATGCAGAGATGTTTGTGTTGTTGCTGAGCAGAGCTCACACAGAGCCAAGGACTTTGCTGCTTCCCACACTGGTGAGGGAGTTGGGGCTGCATGGGAGATTGGGAGGAGACACAGCTGGGACAGGTGACCCAACCTGACCAAAGGGATATTCCACACCATAGCACATCATGCTCAGGGTATAGGGTGGGAGGAAGAAGGAGGAAGGGGAGACATCTGGAGTGATGGTGTTTGTCTTCCCAAGGAACCATTCCCTGTGCTGGACCCTGCTCTCCTGGAGGTGCTGAACACCTCCTGTCCATGGGAAGCAGTGAATTCATTCCTTGTTTTGCTTTGTTTGTGTGTGCAGCTTTTGCTTTCTCTATTGAACTGTCTTTA
>NW_008670952.1:18316-33375 GCF_000695815.1 Acanthisitta chloris
ATCTCAACCCATGAGTTTTTCTAGCTCTTACACTTCCGATTCTCTCCCCATCCCACTGCTGGGGAGTGATCAAGTGGCTCTGTGGGGTTTGGTGGCTGCTGGGGTTAAACCATGACAAGTTAAAGTAAACCAACAAAGAGTTAGCAATTTCCAAGGATAATATAGAAAATCTCTGAATTAGGGACTGCATCTCCCATTTCTTAGGATCTTAGGCAATATATTGGGGTTTGCCATATCATTCCTAATCTCACCACTTATTATATCTTATAAATACATGATATAGTATATATTGAAATCATATATTGCTCCTTTTTTTAGACATACACTCAAAAGAAAACTGCCCATACATATATCAGTATACTGTGTTGACTATCTCACATCGTGCAGTACTGAGTCAAGTCAAGGGTCTTATAAAAAACCCCAAAATATTATAAAAGTAAATTCCAGATTCCAGCAAATAAAAGATAAATACCAATGTAACTGTAGATTCCCAAAGTGTATAACTAATAACTCCATTTTGACTGGGCTTGCTCTGCCTTGTAAATGAACCCAAGTGATAAATTCCCTATTCCTATTATGTTTTCCTGGAAAATATTAGTTCTAATTTAAGTAATTCTGAAGAAGGCATTAATTGCTAAAAAAAGCAAATTATAGGAAAAAAAATCAGAAATATGGAGGAAAAGTGGAAGAGAGAATTTTTCCAGCTCTGAGGGTATTAAATAAAACTTACAAATCAAAACTTCAGCTGAGGATTTAGTCCAGAATCAACTGGAATAACTCTACTGAAATCAAGGTGACCATGCCAATTCACATCAGCTGAGGACCTGCCCCAGTATCATTCTGTGAGCTGATATTTCTGTCTTCCAGACAACATTACTGTGAGTGTGTGATATTCTGCAGGTGGCTCAGTCTTTCAGTGCACAGAACTAGTTACACAATATGAATCTGAAGTATCCTCACCATATTTACATATCTTGGTGTTGGTCCATCTGGAGTTTTATTTCACCCTAACACAGCAAAGCTGAGCAGTTGTTGAATCATTTTTTTAATTCATTTTTTTAAGTATGCTTTTTTTATCACTCTCAATTTTTGCATAGTCTTCAGTTATAATTTAATTTTCTTTCCAGACTGTCTGAATTAATTTCCATCTCTCTAACCACCTAGAAGTAGTTCTAGTTGCCCCTTACTATCTTCTGCTGCTACTTTTACCCTTTCTCCCAAAACTGATGCTTCTTTACTGTTCATCCTTCACCTGATATTGGCTGTTGCCAAAAGGAGAACCTCCATCAATCCAACAATAAAATTCTTGTCCATAGATTTCCAACTGCATGTCCCATTTCTTAAGACCTTGGACAATATATTGAGGTTTACCCTATGATTCCTAATTTCACCACTTATAATACCTTATAAAGATGTTCTATATTATGTATTCAAATTGTGTATTACTCCTATTTTAGACATAAACCCAAACAAAACTTGACTATATGTATATATATATCAGCATACTATGTTGACATCAAATCTCACAGTACTGAGTCAAGTTCTGGGAAGGATTTTAACCAGAGATAGGTGAGCACTATAATCATATGAGATCTTTGTTTACCCTTTGGAATACATGTTCTTTCTTGTCTCGACTCCCAGGCAAACAGATTGTATCTGTACTGAGTGAAAGTTTAATGGCTGATAAGCCTTGGCAATAATATTTTTACCCTGAGTCATATGTTAAAAAAAAAACCCTTCAGATATTGACATTTTATTTAAAAGTGTTAAGGCACCCAAAAGTTTTACTGCCAATGACTAAGCTGCTGAATATTCCATTTGGAACATGTAAATAAAACCTGTATTTTGGACAAGGAAAAGGTTTAGAGGAGACATGTCTACACACACAAACTCACACACGCAGCGTCTGAGTCTCAGTTTGCCTTCATCTCTCTGCAGGGAGTAGTCTTAAAACACATCCCAAGACCATTGGGTAAATACAGTTAATTAAAAGCTTCTTTTGGAGCCAAGGTTTCAAACCATGCTAATTTGTAGTAATATTTATCACACGGAGTTCTCTTCAGGGATTCCAGATGGTTATGCTTTAGCACACATGGAACTGCTCAGACAAAATAGCTTCTCCAAAAGGTAAGAATTTGACTGTCTTCTTACACTGATGAGACAATAGAAGACTCAAACTGTCTTGGAGATAACAGAGCTAGTCTGGAAATACACTTCTCAAGCAGCACAATAAAGAGCAAAGAACACACATGATACAAGGCTGATTAATTAACATCTGCTCTTGGATTGCACAGTTTGTGCTTTCACTTAAGCATCTGAAAGTACCACATAAAATCTGAATTTTTACAGCATAGTTCAATGTGCTGTATCTGCAATGTATCACATGTACAGATGCTAAACCTGTCTGGGATTTATTTGTCAGAGAAGCCTTGGAGTTGGATTCAAGTGCTGAAATGGAAGTGCAATTGCAATTGGAAAATGTAGGTTGATTGTGAAAGTGCAGTTGGATAGTGGGAAAAGACTTCATCAAGCCAGGGGCAGGATATGAAAGTGGCAGGACCACCACAAAGTCTCTTGAAAGGTGATGGAGGAAACAGACGTTCCTGAGGAACCATAGAATCATCAAATATCCTGAGTTAGAAGGGACCCAGAAGGATCATCCTGTCTGAGTCCTGGCCCTGCACCTATCACACCATGCTGCAGGTTCTGTCAGGTTTGGTGCCATGGCCACTTTCCTAGGGAGCTGTTCCAGTGCCCAACTACCCTCTGGGGGAAGAACTATTTTCTAATATCCAACCTAAACCTCTCCTGATAGAACTTGATGCTGTTCCCTTGAGTTCTGTCACTGGCCACCAGAGAGAAGAGATTAGGGCCTATTCTTGGACTTCTCATGAGATATTGTTCACAGCAATGAGGTCTCAGTCTCCACTTCTCCAGGCTGAAGTGACCTCAGCCACTCCTCATGTGGCTTCCCCTCAAGCCCCTTCGCCATCTTCATGCCCCTTCTTTGGATGCTTTCTAATTGCTTTGTATCCTTCTTGTGTCATGGTACCCAAACAGAATCACAGAAAAATCACAGAATGGGTAAGGTTGGAACTGACCATGTTGAGTCATGTGGTCCAAACTCCTCTGCCCTTTGGTAGCCAAGGTACACAATTGACTCATATGCAATGTGCAGTTGACTAGTACTCCTATATCCCTTTCCATTGTTCCTTTGAGGAATAACTCATCTCATCCTATATATATATAGGATATGTATGACAACTTCTTTCCATTGACAGTAGAAGACTCAGGTAGTCAGATCAGCTATAGTCAAGTTAGATGAGACCCACAACACATCATTTCATTTCTTGCAACAAGGCCAATGCCAACTACAGCATTGGGTATGTGTTCGTGGCTGAAACACTGAAGAGAGAAAAAAGTTTCCTGCTGTCATCTACTGGCAGAAATTTTCTTTATCTCAAATAAATTAATTAGAAAAACCTGCTGTGAAAACCTGACCTCAAAGCAGATGACAAAGCATTTGCCTTACACAGTGAGAGCAAGATTTCCTCCCTAGGTTCTAGCTCTGAAAATGTGATACAAATGATGAACTCTGAACTTTTTGTGAATCTTTCATTCAGGGCAAGTCATTTCATATTTGTGTTTCTGCTTTGCCATTCCAAAAGCAGCACTTATTTCTCTCCAGACAGCATGTGTTTACCTCTTGAAGTCATGATGACTTTGGATTAAACCCATGTTTCAAATAAACCACAAAAGGTTGGACAAGATTTTTTTCCTGAAGAAAACCAACTTACATTTACCCTTACTCACAAAATGTGTTTTCTACAGGAAACAATCAATCTGTAAAATGGAGTTGACATCAATTAGGAACTGAGAAATTGATTACCAAATTTGAGGTACATGGATTTTTATTAGATGGACCTACAAATCATGGCAGAATTCAAATAGGCATCACCCTTAGTATCTAACACTAGATTTGAAGCCTTTGTGCCTTATCCAGTGAGCTCTGTGCTCTAAGCATATCATCTCTGGCAGAACAAATTCTTGAGCATCCAACTCTGATTTGCTTCAGCGTGAAAAATGACCTTTTTTGCTATCAAGTAAAAGAAAACCACTTTGAGAGAGCTCTTCTGAGGTCTAGTATTGCAAGTCCAATATGTATGCAGCAACTTTCTGTGAGAACAATAAGTTCTTAAGCATTACACAAGACTGGGCATATCATCAACACCCAGATGAGCACCAGAAAGAACAAACAGCCTGAACTAGCTGCTGTATGTTGTGCAGACAATGACAACAAGTATAGCACAGGAACAGAGCAGAGGTCATTTCTCTGAAAATCACCTGAGCCTGGTACAGAGGGATGGTTTAGATCACATATTAGACAAAAAAAATCTTCACTGAAAACTTGGTCAGGCATTGGAATAAGCTGCCCAGGGAAGTGGTGGAATCATCACCCCTGAAAGTGTTCCAAAAAACATGTGGATGAGGCACTTGGGGACACAGTTGAGTGGAGAACATGGTGATGCTGGCTCAAGGGTTGTACTTGATCTTAGAGGCCTTGCCCAACCTTAATGATTCTAAGAGAAATAATTTTGCTCTTCATACTAATATCACTGTTGAAATGGCTGGAGAAATAGGAGTGGCCTGGGGTGAGCAGGCAGCTGGTTTAGCTAACTGTGATATGGGCTCTGGAGGTGCTGAGATCTGAAGGAGAAAAGGTGATAAGAGGGTCATGGAACAGACAGGGAGCAGCAAGACTAAAGATGAAGAATGGTCAGAGAAAAACTTCACAATAAATGGAGGTGGACTTTGTCACTTAAGGACCTTCAGGACAGGACTGTGCTGGAATCCTTTCTGTGTCCTCAACTGGAGCATCCTAAAAAACCTTTATAACCCTTGGGCAGCAAAATCATCTGTGTAGGAATCATTTTTCCTGGGAGTCTCCCAGATTATAACCCAAGATAGTGCTACTATTTTAGTGAGCAATAGTTAAAAGGAGTAAAAATGAAGGTGGAAACTGCATTCAGACAGAGATTTGTCATTCTTTTATGTTTTGAAAGCAAGGAAATCAGAAGATGTGAGTGTCCTTCTTGTTAAACAAACTCAGAAAACAATAGGATTGTTTCCTTTAGCCTGACAAGTATTGGAAAAAGAAGGAATCAAACTCTGTTTGCCACAAAGAAGTATCTACAGCAAAAAGAATGCAATAATACATCTCTGTACAAAAATGCAATTGGAACACATAGAAACAGAAAACTGAATGAAGCCAGAAAATGAAATGAAACAATTTTTTATACGTTGTTTAGAAAGACTAGTTCCTTTTCCATTTCCCAAATAGCTTTTTTTTTTTTTTCCACTGAATACTTGCAGAAATGCATATTTTTCTCTTTTTAAACAGAGGTTTGTAACCACTTAAGCAGAAGTGATTATAATGCCCTGCTGATGTTAAGGATTCTTATAGGCAGACTGACCTGGAGACAAAGCTTCTGGTTTTTTTCATGGATTTTAGGTCTTAAAATGTGTGTCTGTTCTGATGGAGAAGGAAATCAGATGAAACCTGGCAAAAGCTTTTCAGACTTGGGGAAGGGAGACAAGGAGAGTGGGAGGTAGAGGGAAAAGAGAGGCCCAGAGAAGAGCTGCCAACAATGTGGAGGATCAGGTTCTCATCTGGCATGAAAAGAACCAAGGCTCGTGTTCCTCTTCTGAATTGGGCAGATTGCCCTGAGTCCTGGCCCTTTTGGGTTTGGCATTCCTACCTTAAAATTAAATCCTGAACCCCACAAGTTTGTTCAACAAAAGCTTTGTCACTTCAGGGTAAGAGACAGACCCAATTATGCACTGCCAAAACTTTTGTTTTGGGAATAATAATCTTTATTTCGAGCTGTGTTGAAAATCAAGCTGTTGGCATTAAAATGCTAAGGAAAATCAGTAGAGTTGTTTTATAGCAGGACAGGTAGAGGACAGGAAAGAAAGAGGTATTTCAATATTAGGGATAGAAGCTGAGACTTCTTCAATGGAAAGGTTTGCTTAATATCAAACAAACAAATTCTGTTTGTGGCTGCCTGGACAAACTTGCATTTTTTGTGAGAAATGAGTATTTTGTACTCTGAGGGGCTTATTTCTCCACACTAGTTTAGGTGAACTGCTCTCTGCTCCCTGAAGACTCAGTGAATAAACTTCTTGAAGCTAGTTTAAAAGGTGAATCTCATTTAGACCTTCAGAATGAGCCTTTGGAGGAAGATAATCTTCTCTGTGAGCAATACAGATAACCCAGGAACACTTTTACAAAGTTCAATTTAGACTTTCAGTAGCTTAAATTCACATATCTGAAAAACCAACCAACCAAAGCCAAAATCAAAAGCCAATGATTGACAATTATGCTAAAGGTGGACAAGGAATACTTTTTTCAGTGTCTCAAAGGACATATCAGCACCTTGTGCTCCACTCAGAATAGCACACAAAGGTAATGAAAAAACTAAACTGTTAAGAAGAAAATTGAAATTATAACAAGATATCTATTAGGATATTGATATTATTGCAATTGATTCATGTTCCTGTTGACATGTCAAAGCAGGGACTTGAGATAGACAATGTTATTTCATCCTTTTACCCTCTCTGGTCATGCCTACAACTCAGAGTGGTTTAGCTCTTAGGTTGGTTTGCTATATTTACTCTCAGCCTGTGAAGAGATTTTGCAATTTTATCCATTACCCTTGCAAACAATATCCATTTCCAGGTAATTCTGTGTAGTTCTTTGAATGTGGTGTCACAGAATCACAGAACAATCAGAGCTGGAAGGGACCCTGAGGCTCATCAGTCCAACTCCTGCACAGACATCCCTGACAGTCACACCCTGTGCTGAGAGCATTGGCCAAACACCTCTGGAGCTCTGTCAGCCTTGGGGCTGTGACACTGCCCTGGGAGCTGTTCAGTGCCCAAACACCTCTGGGGAAAGAAGAACCAGTTGCTAATCTCCAGCCTAACCCTCCCTGACACAACTCCAGCCCATTCCCTGGGTCCTGTCCCTGGGCCCAGAGAGAAGAGGTCAGAGCTGTCCCTGCACTTCCTTCCCTGAGGGAGTTGTATCCAGCCATGAGCTCTGTGCTCAGTCTCCTCTTCTCCAGCTGAACAGCCCAAGTGCCTCAGTCACTCCTCATGTGGCTTCTCCTCAAGGCCCTTCACCATCTTCATTGCCTCCTTTGGACACTCTCCAATAACTTAATATCTTTCTCACATTGAGGTGCCCAAACTGCTCACTCTGTTCCAGGTGAGGCTGCCCCAGCACAGAGCAGAGCAGGACAATCCCCTCCCTGGACCAGCTGACAATTCCTTGCCTGATGCCCCCCAGGATTTAGTTGGCCTTCAGATGGAGATAAGTTCTTAGAGTGATCATTTCATACCACTCTGCAGGTTTACTCTAGACAGAAATTAGGGGGAACACAGCATTCCTCTTACAGCTGTATTCATTGACATGAATGAGAGTTCTCAATACACAGGTAGATCAGGAACTTGGGCCTTCCAAAAACAATGAGTACAAACCCCACAGCTGTTTGCAGTGCAGTTTAGGTCTTTGCTTCCTGATTCCTTGGCAACGTGGCAAACTAAAGTACCAGCTAGGAGCTGGCTAAGGATTCCAGATCCTATTAAAAACCCCATTTCTAAATGGTTGGAGTGATCTAGGAGTCTAAAAAGCTCTGCAGAACTTATTTACTTCTTTGCTAGATGCAAGTTTCCATGTGCTCAGTCTGCCAGTCAAGAATGGTTTGCTAAAAATTCCCTGACTTCATTAAGATGCTTACAATATTTTTGGTTTGTTACATTTATTTTAATTCTTTTACTCTGTTTTTTTTTTTGCTCTGAGTCTGATCAAGCTTCTGCAGTGATTTTATTGTTCAAAGGCAGTTGACTAAAGCCTGTTTAAAGTTTAAAAGTCAAAAAACCAGACTCAGTTTCTGTTGGGTGTTTTTTACAGTTTTCTCATAAACAGAAAAAAAACTTCAACTTTGCTGCCTTCTTCTGTACTTCTTTAAGGCAAAACTGGAAAAATGGAGAAGAAAAAGAGTGTAAAACCTACAAAGAAACCATTTGCACACAATACCTGCAGGTCCAAGTTTCAAAATCCTCGGTGAATTCAACTTTGTTGAGACTGTTCTATTTTTTTCCTGTCTCAGTGAATTCAATATTGTTGAGACTGTTCTATTTTTTTCCTGTGAAACAGAGAAAAGGGCTTAATGCCAGATTATACTTGTATTTGAATTCAATTCATGATATCACCCACAAATCCAAACCAAGTGTGATTATTGATAGTCTCAGCATGTGTAGTGGAAGACAACAGAGTGATAATGGGGCTGTGTATATTATGGCATCTCATCAAGTACTATAGTACCTCATCAAGCATTGTATGCATTTAGTGCCTCATGCTACTTATCTCTGACATGTCAAAAAAACATCCTGAGTGCTTTAGGATGTGAAATATGATGTGTGTATTTCCTCTTCAAAGAACATACTTTCCTCATTAGCATGAGGAGTGGTTGCACATGCATAATTTGGTGTGATGGTGGGTGAGAAACTGCCCATGAGCTGCAGTGTGAGCTCAGCCCAGAGACCAAGCCAGGCCTGGGCTGAGCCACAGGAGTGTGGGCAGCAGGGCAAGGGAGGTGATTCTGCCCCTCTGCTCTGCTCTGGGAGACCCACCTGGAATCCTGCACACAGCTCTGGGGCCTCAGCCTGAGAAGGACATGGAACTGTTGGAGCAAGTGCAGAGGAGGCCACAGAGCTGCTCAGAGCACTGGAGCATCTCCCTGTGAGCACAGGCTGAGGGAGTTGGGGCTGTTGAGCCTGGAGAAGAGAAGGTTGTGTGGAGAGCTCAGAGCACCTTGCAGGAGCTGAAGGGGCTCCAGGGAAGCTGCAGAGGGATCTGTGTTAGGAGCTGCAGGGACAGCACAAGGGGCAATGGGCACAAATGGAAGGAGGGAAATTTAGGTTAGATCTCAGGCAGAAGTTTTCCCTGTTCTGGTGGTGAGACCCTGTCCCAGGGTGCCCAGGGAGGCTGTGGCTGCCCCAACCCTGGCAGTGTTCACAGCCAGGTTGGATGAGCCTTGAGCAACCTGCTCTGGTGGGAGGTGTCCCTGCCCAGGGCAGGGGTTGAGGGTGGGTGATCTCTAAACTCCATCCCAACCCCTAAAATTCTGATTCTATGATATAGGCTACTGCTTCTCCTCAGCTGTGAATCAGCATCAGGAAAGTGATTGAGTTCTCAGCACGGGAAGGACATAGATCTGCTGGAGAGAGTCCAGAGGAGGGCCACAAAAATGATTAGAGGTATGGAACACCTCTCCAGTGAGGAAAGGCTGAGGGTATTCTTCACCCTGGAGAAAAGAAGGCTCCAGAGTGACCTTTATAGCAGCTTTCCAGATCCTAAAGGAGGTCCAAGAAAACTGGAGAGGGAATTTTTCCAAAGGCATGTAGAGACAGGACCAAGGGGGAATGGCTTTATACTGAAAGAAGACAGGACAGGGGGGAATGGCTTTATACTGAAAGAGAGTTGGTTTAGATTACGTATCAGGAAGAAATTATTTCCTGTGGGGCTGGTGAGGCACTGGCATAGGTTGCCCAGAGAAGTGTTGGATGTTCCATCCCTGGAAGTGTTCAAGGCCAGGTTGGGTTGGAAGTTGATCAACCTGGTGTAGTGGACTGTGCCCCTACCCATGGCAGGGGTTTGGGACTGGATGACCTTTAATGTCCCTTCCAACCCCAACCATTCCATGATTCTGTGATTTTAAAGTGTAGCTACTCTGAGAACAGTTGTTAGTTTCCTCTCTATTCCTTGTTTGCTAGAATATAACACAGAACATCTCTGTCCATATTCACTAATCTTCTGGGGGTCAACAGTGCAGCTATAATAGCTATACAGCTTTCCTGGCCTAGGCCTGAGAAGCATTAGCACAGAGAGCAAAGGAAATGACTCCTAGTTGAGAAGTGGGAACAGATTCCTATGTTCCTCTTTTGCTATCATATATAGGCAAGAACACATTTTGGTTTCTGGACTGATGACTTCCCAGGAGCTTATGCTGATTAAAACCAATGCTTACAGCAAGAAGAAATCCAAAAGCCTATAAACATTTATGTCAGAGTCAAAGCCACAGAAAGATGAGTATAAGACAAATAAGCAAAAAACCCTAAAACAAACCCCAAGTACAATGGCTGGCAAGTGAGGCAGGCTGAGTTCCATACTGCACACAGCTCTGTTAGGAGGATTTTGCAATAGGAAAAGGTGGTGCAACACAAGACTTTTGGAGAGAAACCCAAAGGAAGAAGAGACCTTTTTGCTTTCTGTGTGCATGAAGACTCCAGACTAAGCTTTTTCCACCTTCTCTGCATGGGAGAGATGCCAAAGATTCAAATACAACATGGTTATTGCTGCAAAGGTTCCCAGGGTGCTTTCTCTGGTTTGCTGCAATACTCTGGGTTTTATCTGATGCAAACAAACATCTTTGAAAGGTACTTCAGTTACAGGAAAGGAGACAACGTGTACTATTGATTTTCCACAGGTCTTCCCTCCTCATTTTCCTCTGATCAAGGCAACATTCAGCTTTCTCTCCTCTTCCACTGAAAGAAGGGATGCAGCTTGCTCAAATGGCTGGAAATGTCATTGGCTCAAAGTCTATATAGTTGTCTGAACATAAACCTTAAAAAGACTCCAGCTAACTTTCAGTCAGGGACACACCAACATAGCCCTGAGTTAGACACTTCCAATGGATATTATAAGTCTAGTAATGACTTATGGTGCTGAGAAAAAGGAATAAAATTCCATGCACTTCCAATAGATATTATAAGTCTAGTAATGACTTATCGTGCTGAGAAAAAGGAATAAAATTCCATGGCTTTGAATAAATGGTGATTTTTTTGGGTTCACAGGACCTTATACCCTGTAACATCTTTGCTGTGCAGACAGCTGGAGAACTTTCCAGGTCTGTGCCATAGATCTATAATTGTGGGAGAGCTCTCTGGGTATCTTAGCCTTCTGGACTTTTCTCTAGATGCAAGGAATCTTTCTTCCCTATGCTACCAACTCTTACTTCCTTCAGCATGATCAGGGTCTTTCTGAGTCGAGGTAGCAGTTAAACCCCCAATGTCAGAATCTCTGGTCAAATTGGAGTTTTGCTTTCCAGGAAAAACTTCAGACTTCCTGTTTTTTGTTCAGATTTAGAACAAAACTCCTTGTGAGGTACTGAATTTTCCCATAGAACTCAATTTTGAGTCTTTTGAGGTACATAAATACATCTGTATTAGTATTCTGATCTCATCAACCTCCATAAAGGAGTTTGCACCCACTAAATATCTAGTAAAATCTTTTGTTAGTGTTTTAAAGATGAAATAACCAGTTTTCTACTGTACTGCAAACATATTTCTACCAACTAGGGAAACTGCTGACTGTTCCTAAGGTTGCATCACATAAAACTTGGAAAGTCTGGCTTCAGCTTCCTTTCCAATGGTTTGTTTTTGTGTGTGTTTTATCTTCTGAGGCGAGATATTTATTGCTCTTTCAGAAGTGGGAGATTAGGTCAGGGTAGAGAAGTAATCATGGTGTTTGCTGTGCTATTAAAATGTAGATCAGTAGTGACATTATCTCATGGGTAGTGTTACATGCCATCAATTATTCTGTCCTCATGGATTTGCAGCTGCATCACCAGAAGTAGATTGAAACTAACTTGTAGCAACTTCCTAACATTTAACCTAAACTTTCATGGCTGTTCAAGGTAACAACACATGGTCTTGTGTTATATGCAAGAGGAAAAGTACTCCAGGAAAACCTGAACTGCTTTTTCAGGGTGATTTTGAGATGGACAAGTACAGAGCAGCACACCAGAATTTGTTCCATCTGTCAGCTGAGTTCCATCACCCTATATATTAGTCCTTGCAGCATTTCTGGAATTTCTTGCCAAAATTAGCCTGGCTCTGAATTCAGCACTTATTCAAACCTATGTACAGGCAAACCCATGTGAAAAAAATAGCAAGTCAGGTTAAGATCAGGGAATTTATTTGGAGTCTCTAAGGCATTTGATTGCAAGGAGCATACTCAATCTTTTATGGTGCTCTACAGCCTAAAGGAATATTTAGCTTTATCTCTTGATGTGCTTCTTCAGGCAGTAAACACACAAAGGGTGTTGCTTTAAGTTTACATTTACCTCATGATATTTATTGCTACCTGTAGTTATCTACTCATCTTCAGCTAAGTTCCCTCCCCAGATAAGGTACATTTTAAAACAATTTACTACTTTTACTGTTTTCTCCACTCATTCAATTCAATTGCAGAGTGATAGAAATGATGTCTGAGCTGAATCATTTCACATACATAGAAAGGAAACAAGAGGAAGAGTAAGAACATGAAGATATATTTCATCAGCATGTTTGGGTGCAACTAATGAATTTTTTTAATTTTAATCCTAGCTTGGAACTAACCTGAATTTCCAAGAGAAACCATATGAATCTTTATTACACCAGAGCCTAAACATTTGCTAGTTAAAGCAAAACTGCTCCAGTCTCTATTTAACAGGGGCACAGTCTACCCTCAGCACCAGCAGCTAGAATTTTCATTCCATCAAGTTCTGCCAGGTTTTTCTGCAAAGGATACATCTGTCAGCTAAATTTCCTTACAGCTGAGTGAGGGGACCACTTGGCAGTCCATTCCCCCACTGTAGAACAGCCAGAGCTTACAAATTCCCAAGAGCTGTGTGCAACCAGAGCAGAGAACATCACTTGTGGGGTGGAAAAAATGGGACAGACATGACACCTGGCTCCACTGCTGCCTTGTTTTGGAATTGAATTGTGGGTTTATACTCAGCAAGTCTTTCTGAATTTGCTTCAAAATGTTCCATATGACTCAGTCTTCCATTTGGGTATTAATCCTGATTTTCAACCATTTCATCTCCTGAACATATCAATAAATATCAGCTACCAAATTTGACCTCGAGTATTTGCAATACAAGCTTCATAAAATGAAACAGCTGTCAGGACTTTAAAGATCAGCCAGGAATCTCTTGCCTCCAAAAGAACAAGTCTCCAAATTGTGTTTGGCACATCTGATAAAGGAACAAGCAGTATGTTCAGGAGCTGGAATGTGTAAGCAATCTTCAGTCCATTTGTGCATACATGGCATCGATGCGTTGACCAAAGTCACTGGTGTGACTGACTTGCTACCTAAATTGCTCTCCTTCAGAAGCTGATGATTATGGCATGTAGAGCTGAAGGTTGAGAAAGTCCAGATTGGCTAATGGCAATTTCCTGCTGTGCCTTTGACACCGCTTGACTCTAAGTCAACAAAAAGTTCCTTCTGTAGAGTAAATGTCCAGGTTTTCATTTGACAATGCTAATTGAACACTTCCTTCTCCAAATCTGAGCACTGGCATAGAAGATGTAATTGTGTGCTGACATCCAATAGTGAGGAGTTAATTAGCATGCAATGGCTCAGGGCAGCATCAAGTTTCATGTGCACAAAAGCCAACACAACATTTTTTTTCAACATCCTATTCCTTTCAGATGAATTTCAGAAAATAATGAGAGGCCATGAAATAGACCAAGGTGTTATTGTCTTTCAGGTCAGGTTTGTTTGCTGAGAAAGGAAGGTTTAATTTGAGTTGATCAGCTAAAACAGTGTCAGCTGTGTTTATTACTAAATGATGCAAACATCTAGACAAGGAACTCATAGATCCTCTGACTAGACTGTTTCCACAATTCTGGTAGGAAATAAGAAACCCTTCATTAGGAAGGATCACAGCATTAAAAGAGAAGGAAAAAGCAATCAATCCAGGAAGGTAACTGGTGGCAGAAAACACAAATAACATATTCTTTCCATGTGAAAATTAGCTCAGTGCTTAAACAACACTGGTCTTGCTGTATTCCTTGTGTTTAGTTATATACCAAACCTACTACACCCTTCAAAAGCCACAGCTTTCCCTGCACAGGGAATTCTCTCTGTGCCAAACCATGTGGTGGTTTCATACTGCAAACAGATGAGAACTGGTGAGCTCAACAGCTCAGTTGGGGTTATGATCTAAGACAGTGTGAATGGTGTTCTCCAGAGATGCAGAGCTGATGTTCCTTTCCATGGCACTGGGTATTACAGACTTTTAATGAGTAGCTGTGACTACAGTCAGTGGGAAAGAAATGCTCATCAAGCTAAAAGGTAGAATTGAAAGGATAACCCTTCCCTCCTACTCATGACAAATAAGTTTTCAAATAAAAGTTTGAGTACAGCAGAACTCTCTCCTTGGGGCAATCAAAGCTCTCAAGTACTGACCATGTTAGAGATTAATTCCAGTGAGGACACGTTTTTCTAAATCCTTCTTGTTAATGAAAAAGCTTCAGGGTTTGTGCATAGTTTCTGTCGTACTGGAAGCAAAACTTAAATTCGTATTTGCTTCTTTTTGCCACTTTCTTTGTGTTCATAATCCAAACATGTTGGCCTTTTTTTCTCCATTTTTTTTTCTCTTCCCTCCCGTTTTATTGCAGTTAAATTATGTCACTCAAGCAGGGGAAGAAATCAAACTGAAACAAACTTGAAAAAAATCTCTTCAAGATCTCCAGCACATGAATGAAAATGGCACCAATTCCATTCAATATTCTTCCTCTGGTTCTTTTAGATTTACATAGATCAGGGTATGTTACTACCAATAAAAGTGCTAGCAAAGTCAGATTGCATCTCAGCAATGGAACCACAGTCTCATCAGAAGGGGTTTCAAAAAGCATCACAGACTAGATAGAAGCAATACAGACAAAGCTAAAGCAAGAGGAAAGTTGGTGTGTGGCTGTGTCAGAGACTGCAGCCAAGCAGAAAATAGTTTATTCACAAACCATGAGAAATGGATATGCAGAATAATTCTTAGCCAGTTTGGGCAAAGCAAGGAGAATGAAATCTACCCAAGAATAAATTAGAGGCTGCTGGCAGGGAAAAAATGTTATTGCTCAGGTCAAATTCACAAAGTTTTGGAGCTGGGTGATTAAATGCCCTTTCAGGCTTAATTTGCTGGGTTGGGTGTTGGAGACGTAGCTAGGAC
>NW_008670952.1:33396-38332 GCF_000695815.1 Acanthisitta chloris
GAGCAAAGCAACAGATTCAATATGAACAGGTTATTAAATGCAAAGCCAAGAAAATTAGGAGAGGCCAAATTCTCACTCTCTTTGACTGTTCAAAATGTAAATCTCATTAGGTCATTAGAGTCCATGTCTGGTCCTTGACAGCCCAAGCCAGAAAACAATGCTACCTTTTAGCAGCTCCTCTGCACAGATTTTCCTTTAATTAATGCTCACAGGGGCAAAGTCAACAAAAATGCTCCTGTGCTGTTCCCTACTACTGTCCTTGTCAGGCACTTACTGTGCAAGGCTTAATAGAATAAAAAGGACAAAACAGCTACTGTGTCTCTGGCTTGAACTGTAAGTGCAGCTTCTTTGGCTGTTTCCAACCCTTCCTAGCACCCATGCTGAGAGTCAGCCCTGGCTCTGCTGACACCTCAGGACATTTTCAATGCAGAAGGAATTTTTCAAAGCTGCCACCAGGATTTCTTTAGCTGTGTTTATTCCTGCTACCATGTTTGGGATTCTTTTGGATGTCAGAGCAATTTCATGCACTAAACCTGCAATATATTGAATGGTGAAGTGAGGTAACAGCTTTTCTGTATGGTTAACCAGAAGTGGAAACTCATTACATTTCTGTTGATGGGAATGATTTTGGACAGCAAACTTCTCTTTGAAGAACAGGAATATCCATGAAACCTGCTTATTTCTTTCCTAATTGTTGTCCCCTATTCCTCCCTCCTTTCTGCATCCACTTCTTTGGAATAAAGTCTCCAAAAAAAGCTCTGGTCAGTACCAAAGCCCTGAGGAACTGAATTTGAACCAGGATCTAAGCCTATACATCAACTCCTACACTAACACCAGCTCCTTATCAAGTAAATCATTAAACTTTGATTCCAATATGAAATTCCATGTGGAACCTAAAGGAATCTTTCTTTTTGGGGTTTTGCACATTAATATTTGACAATGTTTTTCTCATTTACTTAGTAGCAAGTGATCTAAAACTCCTAAGAAACAGAAATTTGGGCCAACTTCCATTCAGCACATATGCAACACTCACTTGTGCATTTTCCATAGGTGAGACTTTTGTTTTCAAATTCCTTTTCAAACAGAAGCTTTCCAGAATATACCCCTGGCCTCAGTGTGTGTAAGAGGACCTCTGTAATTATTACCAGTCGACTGATGCTGATCCTTCCACAACTTCCTTTGAACTCTCTCCTTTGCCAGCAAAGTACTTGACAACTGCTAGAAACCCTTGGTGGGTTGAGAGAATCTCTGTGCCAGTTGACTGAAACTACAGAAGGTCTTTCAACCTCTTAAAAAACACTGAATGTTGCTACCTTGAGGATGAGAACTAAGAGGGTGAGAGATACAATCAAGGAGAGAACCAGGGTGTGTTTGTGGAAGACACTCCTGAAGAGCATTTCTTCTCAGGGTGCTGAAAGGGTCATAGCTGTAGTTACTGACGATTCAGGGAGAGGTTGTTTTAATTAAACCAATCAAAGAATAGTTTGGTTGAAAGAAGTATTGAAGACCATATTGTTCCAAACCCCCTGCCCTGGGCAGGGACACCTCCCACCAGAGCAAGTTGCTCAAGGCTCATCCAACCTGGCTGTGAACACTGCCAGGGTTGGGGCAGCCACAGCCTCCCTGGGCACCCTGGGACAGTGTCTCACCACCAGAACAGCAAAGAATTTCTGCCTAATACCTGTCTAAACGTACAGTCCTTCAGTCTAAAACCATTCCCTCTCGTTCTATCTCTATATGCCCTTGGGAAAAATCCCTCTCCAGCTCTCTTGTAGCCCCTTTAGGCACTGCAAGGTCCTATAAAATCAGGTTGGATGAGCCTTGAGCAACCTGCTCTGGTGGGAGGTGTCCCTGCCCAGGGCAGGGGGTTGGGAGTAGATGATCTGTAAAGTCCATTCCAACCCCTAAAATTCTATGATTCTATGATATAAGGTTTTCCTGGAGTCTTCTCTTTGCCAGGCTGTACACCCCCAACTCTCTCAGCCTGTCTTTTTAGGAGAGATGCTCCAGTTCTCTGAGCATCTTTGTGACCTCCTCTGGTCTCACTCCAGAATTTACATGTCCTTCTTACATTCAGGTCCTCAGAGCTGGATGCAGTATTCCAGGTGAGGTCTCACCAGAACAGAGTGGGAGAATAACTCCTTTTGATGCAATCCAGGGTATGGCTGACTGATTAACAGTAATCCCAGCCCTATCTTTCCCTTGGGAGCAACAACAAGCTTTGCTTTCCCAAGTTGGGCAGAGAGGTCATGGCCTTCCTGGTGCCCCCAGCACCTCCCTGTGCCCTGCCCAGCTGTCTGCTGGAGTCTCTGCTGCATGGTCACATCTGTCCTTGGTGTGATGGCACAACCACACTGCAAACAGAGGTTTAAAGTGCTAAGGCAGAGCCATCAACACAGGCATCATTTATGAAGCTTGTTCGTGTATGTTATCATCCTCCAAGTTCCCTGGATATTTTTTAATGGTTTAAACCCAAAGAGCAAGTAGTTATTCAAGAAGTCCTATGTTGTGGAGTGTGGGGAATACTGCTCAACCAAGAAGTCCTGCGTTGTGGAGTGTGGGGAATACTGCTCAACTTTAGCCACTCGGTGCTTATTGTGACAGAGCAGGGGCACTGCTGTTTGTTTTTAAATATTAGAGGAGACACTTAGACTATCATCTCACCAGATAAACATTTGGCCTTGTTTTGTACTGAGAGTTTCCTTGATGCAACAGCAGATTATGTAGCAGTACTCAAAAGCGCAGGAGGTGATAATGATTTAAAGTATCTGCCATAAACAATCACTTAGCCACAGCCTGGGGCAAGGGAGAAGAAAACATCAACGAAGTGAGAAGTGTCAGATTCCAGCCTGGCAGGGGGTGGGAAAGAGATAACATCCTCTAGGCCACAGTGTCTGCCCATAAACATCCCCTTTGAATCGGTCAAGTAAGCACAGAGTTGCGTTATCCACCTTTGGCTTGGCTTCAATAAATCAGAACTACAGAAAGATGCTTGACAGGCTTTTAAAGTCGGTGGGGAGTGCAGTGCTGAGGGAGAGGTTTTCCGCAAACTATAAGATCTGGACTTTTCCAAAGAGATAAACAAACAAATCGAGGACTCCTTTTAACAGATCAGGATGAAAAGAGTAAGCCTCCAACTATCTGAGTACCAGTCAATAAATACAAATTGGGACAGCGAAAATGTTCTGAAAATCTCCAAGATGTGTATTTTGGTTGCAACACTATTTTTTTCCACCCTCTGTTTCACTAGTTGAATTTTCAGTCCAGGAGTTATTTATTGTGAAAGCCTTTTTTTCCTTTTCATTTACAGTATCCTGAAAGAAAATCTTCTAAGAGACATTTCCCCAAATACACATTTATAAAAAAAAGAAACCCCAAAGCATTTTCCCTCTATGTGTTCTGCATTTATAAGGATAAAACTCTCCGTTAACTGTCTTGGACTAGATTCACTGCCCTGTGCAGAGAGCTGCCACAGTAATTAGGAAGGACTTGAAGGACTATTTAAGTCAATTTGCAAATGATACAAAATTAAGAGGAGCTGTTGATTCCCTTGAAGGCAGAGAGGCCTTGCAAAGAGACCTAGACAGTTTAGAAAGCTGAGAATCACCAAACATAGGGAGTTTAACAAGGGCAAGTGCTAATTCTGCACCTGGCATGGGGCAACCTTGGGCATACCTACAGACTGGGGAAAGAGAGGGTGGAAAGCAGTGCTGGAAAGCGACCTGGGGGTCCTGGTCAACAGTGTGTCCTGGCAGCCAGGAGAGTAAACTGTGTCCTGGGGCATCAGGCAAGGCATGGCCAGAGGGAGGTGACTGTCCTGGTCTGCTCTGTGCTGGGGCAGCCTCACCTGGAACAGTGAGTGCAGTTTGGGCACCTCAACAGAAGAAAGATATTAAACTATTAGAAAATGTCTAAAGGAGGCAATGAAGATGATGAAGGGCCTTGGGGAGAAGCCACATGAGGAGTGACTGAGGCACTTGGGCTGTTCAGCTGGAGAAGAGGAGACTGAGCACAGAGCTCATGGCTGGATACAACTCCCTCAGAGAAGGAAGTGCAGGGACAGCTCTGACCTCTTCTCTCTGGGCCCAGGGACAGGAGCCAGGGAATGGGCTGGAGTTGTGTCAGGGGGGGATAGGCTGGAGATTAGCAACTGGTTCTTCTTTCCCCAGAGGTGTTTGGGCACTGAACAGCTCCCAGGGCAGTGTCACAGCCCCAAGGCTGACAGAGCTCCAGAGGTGTTTGGCCAATGCTCTCAGCACAGGGTGTGACTGTCAGGGATGTCTGTGCAGGGCAGGATTGGACTGATGATCCTCAGGGATCCCTTCCAGCTCTGATTCTGTAGTGTCCTGACATGCAATCATGCAGCAGCTAATTCCATCTTGATGCCAGCAGCAGGAGCAGGGCTGAGATGACCTTCTGGCACTAAGTTAGCCAGTCACATTTTTTGGAACAAGGTTAAACTAACAATGTCCCTGGCATAGTGAGTAAACCAGAAACACTGTTTTGTTTCATATGTTTCAGCATTTTTGATCCTGTCTTAAAAGTGTTATAAATAGATATACTGTCTCATGAAGTCATAGTCCATGTCCTTTGAACCAAACAGCTTTGGCTGCCCCAGTTGGAGAAAAAATAGAAATAAATATGATTATTATGACAAGTGGCTGTAGCTGTTTCAGTCATTTGCAGCATGAAAACTAGATGAAATTCTCTTTCTGCAGGGATCCCTTTACATAGAGGCTTCCCCAGGGTTCATTGCAGTGGATTCAATAATTGCATGGCTATAAATTTCCTGCCTGTCTCCTGCAAAGAATCCTATGGCTGCAGGCCTGGAGGAGGAAACCCAAAACTGCACCACACCTGCCCAGTTTTACCTGTACGTGGCTGTAGATGGCTCAGATAGTGACAAATGAGTTCCTCTGCTTTGCTCACAAGATTT
>NW_008670952.1:38372-44847 GCF_000695815.1 Acanthisitta chloris
TCATTGTCTGCACATTAAATGCAGAAGTGCTTCATTTTTAGATGCCTTGAACCCCTGGAGTGGAAATCAGAGGTGTCTAAGTACAGCAGAAATGTAGTTTTCCAACAGAAAGTTTGGGGAGAATGAAGTACCTTAAAAACCATTGTGTGCCAGGTGGATCATTTACTACTACCTGATAGCCAGTTAGCTTTGAACATGAAAACGGTGATAGGAAAAGGCTTCTGAGAAGAAGTCCTGAAGGTTTCACAACCCCAATATGTGCTATGCTGAAGAGTGTTAAAGATAATTTAATGAGAGTAGCATGAACAGTATCAGGTTGATTTTCTCCTATATTTTCATGCTATCTAGCACTACTGTCATTATCAGTGAGCCCCTGTGGCTAGTATGGTGTTGCAAATGCATCAGAGATACCTCATGTGAACAGCTCAAGCCTCAGAGGTTCATCCCTCTGTTTATGTAAGAAGTCAACAGGAGGTGTTATCGTTACCAGGGCTAACACAGCTGTCCTGGGTGATGGAATGAGCTTTGTCTGTGTGTGTTCAATGCTCTTTGGGAATTATGCCTCTCAGAGGAGTCTGGTGGAAGGGTATACACAGCTGCAGGTGATGCTTTGCATAGGGAAGAAGCACCAAGGTGTGATGTTCAGGTGGCTTAGGGTGTGAACTGCCACATTTAAGAAACTTTGTGAACAAGCAAAGGAGTTTTTAAGGTGCCTTTTCTCCAAACACCTTAAGTCCTTCTTAAGCATCCAGCTCTGGGTTCTCCAGCACAGGAAGCACAATGACCTGTTGGAGCAAGCCCAGAGGAGCCCACCAGGATGATTAGAGGGATGGAGCATCTCTCCTGTGAGGCAAAGCTAAGAGTATTGAGATTGTCCAGGCTGGAAAAGAGAAGGTTTTGAGGTGACTTAATTGCAGCCTCCAGTACCTGAAGGGAACCTACAAGAAAGATAAGGATTATTTATAATAGCATGGAGAGACAGGACAAAGGGGGAATGACTCTAAACTGAGAGAGTAGGTTTAGATTAGATATTGGGAATAAATTCTTTATTATGATGGTGATGATGCACTGGAATGGGTTGCCCAGAGAAGTTGTGGCTGCTCCATCCCTGGAAGTGTTCAAGGTTAGGTTGGATGGGGCTTTGAGCAACCTGGGCTAGTGAAAGTTGTCCCTGTCCATGGCAGGGAGATTAGAAATAAATGATCTTTATGATCCCTTCCAATCCAAACCAATCTATGATTCTATGGTTCTCTATAATTCAATGATTCTATGATTCTTAGATTTAGTTTTGAAGCTTTATGAGAGTTATGATATAAAACCTTCTGGTGTTGCTCTATTGTTTTGTGCCATTAATACTGTTCTGGGGTCAATAAGAGCCTTGATCCCAATTATCCATTCCTGTGACTGCACGAAGCTCTGCTAAACCTCTGTTACATGTATTTTCATGTCCTGTAATCCTTTAAAAAGACACTTCAGAGCAACAGCATAACACTTACCCTTAGAGCAGCAGTTATTTAGTGTCATCTACTTTAATAGCAAACTTGTCTCTTTTCCTGGTCCTCTCTTCTCTCACCCTTTCTAAGGAATTTTTGCTAGACACATTCCAGTTCTGCTGTCAGAATAGCTGTTGTCCAGCACTAGTGGAGAAACTCATGCAAATGCTGTTCTGTGAACCAAGTATCAGATATTGATGTGTTTTTCTTAACAGCTTGATTGAAAAAATAATCCATGGCACATATTCTTCTGAAAGCAGTTTGTTTGTCAGGTCACACAGCAGAACCATCCCCTCTCATCCTCTGATAAAGTCACAGATTCATGTCCTTTATCATCAGCTGTCTAAAGGTTAGGCATCTGGCCTTAGCTCATCATCTGGGCTCCCCCAGTAGTCTCTGATGAAAGACAGACTTCCTCTTCATCCCTCATATCCATCTGTCCTTGCAGAAGATGAATTGTCCTTTGTAGGTGCTGCCTCTTCATGAGCTGCAGAGCACTGACCTGGCTGGTTTAAACTCAATGCCTAGCCCTTGGATAGCTGAGATGAGCTGAAATGTATCTCACCTCCACACAGAGGACATGATTTCCTGCTCTACTCTTATTTCTGTTCTTTCAGCCTTCTGCAAGCCATGTCAGGACATTTTATTCTTCTCTGAGTGCCAATTGAAAACACAGGGACAGACTCATCTTGCAGGAGTGTTATTCATTTCAGTTGGACAGTCCTGACCCAATCTCAGGACACTCTGCCTCTCCTTGTGTGGCACCTTTAGGTTTGCTGGGTTTCAGAGTCTCTGCAAATCTATTCATTTTTGACACAGACAGAAAATCTTCTTAACCCTATGCATAAAGAAAAGCAGTAACAACAAACCCTCCCTATAAACCCTCAAAAGAAAATAAGATAGCTTTGATAGCACAGTTTGAGATAATCCCATGAAAAGAGCCCTGCTGTATTCTGTCAGCTCTCCTATCTCTCTGTTCTCTTGGATAGAGGGAATGTGGATATTCACGTATCCCATCCTGCAGGAATCTGTCATTCAGATATGCCTGGCACTTTCCCCCCAGGGAGAGTCTTCAGCAACTCCCCTTCCTGAGCTGAAGGGGGATTTGAGGCAGTTTTTGTAAGTAAAAACTGCCCTAAGGGTCTAAAGAACAGAAGAAAGAATTCACAACCATCCACATTTTCTTCCATTAACACCTGGACTTTTCTACATGCCTGGTAGGTAAGGCAAAGTTTGAAATCTATAATCTCCTTCAAGATAATGGATGACAAGCTCAGCAGGTATAAACCAATGCCATTTTTCTGAAGGACCTATATACTGTTTCAGCAGTTTGCTGTTTTACTGCTTCAATGGCCTTTCATATTTTAGATTGCAGGGATAAATATCAATATATCTGTTTAAAGTTGTAGTCTGATGATCTGTATCAATTGGGTAGTGAGTTGCTGCTGGTTGTTGTTTTCTTGTTCTGGCAGAGTGACAAGCATTGATTCTGATTGGGTTTTGTGCTCAGTTTTCAGATTTCAACATCACTAAAAGGTGCTCTGCCCTTTTAATAAGCTACATATTTATTTTAGGTACTTACCTTCTGGCATCCAACTTTGAATGTATTGTTCAAGGATCAAAGTCACTGAATTTGACAGCTCTAGCTCAGTTTTTTTTTTTTGACTGGAGGTTTTATGCCATTGCACAATTTATGTGCACTGCACATCAAAGCTATGTTGGTGACACAGGTAAAAACATGTTCTTATAGAGAAGATTGAGCAGAATAAAAGTTTGGCTGCTGAGGAGGCAGGAGGAGATCTGAGACTCTCAGTTCTAGGTTCCAGCCAAATCTGGTGACTTCTGCTGCTCCTTCAACCTGTTTCCATGAGGGAAGAGGTGTTTTCTGGCTCCTCCTGATCTCACTCCCTGCTCCCAGCACAACTATCACCATGGTATGTGAGGTCATGAACACAATGTCACAGAATCCCAGAATCAGTTAGTCTGAAAGATACCACAATGGTCACCTGGTCCCACCTCCTGCTCCAGCAGGGCCAGCCCAGAGCACATGGCTCAGGGTTGTGTCCAGAGGGGTCTGGAACACCTCAGTGAGGAGAATCCACCACCTCTCTGGGCAATCTGTTCAGTGCTCAGGGACTGCACAGCAAAGAAGTTCTTCTGTGTTCAGGTGGAACTTCCTGAGCATCAGTTTGTGCTGTTCTCTCTTCTTGTACTGGTTTTCCCCACTGAGCAGAGTCTGATCCTCCTCTTGGCACCTCCTGCTCATGGACTTGAATCCATTCCTGAGGTTACTCTCAGTGTCTCTTCTGGAGGCTGAACAGCCCCAACTCCCTCAGCCTTTGCTCATCCCTGAGGTGCTCCAGTCCCTTCAGCATCTTCCTTGCCCTGCCCTGGAGATGGATCATTATAGGGCAACTTCAGAGGGATGGAGGAAGAGAGACAGAGAGATTTTTCCCTGACACTAAGAAGTATTTCAGTCAAAACTCTCCCAGAATTTTCAACAGAAAAAAAACCCCAAAGCCCATTCTCATTGCTTCCATAGCTAACATAATTCCTCATTTAAGGATCAGCCTTTTCCTACAGCAGGTTAGAAATTCTGTTCACTGTAAGCCACTAAGCAAGCTGTAGTTAAAGCACCCACTAAACTGAACTGGGGAAAGCTTTGATCACAGTGTCTGTTGGGATTGTATGCTGAGAATTCACCTTCCCTTCCCATGTAGCTCAAATGTGCTTGAGATAACAAAGACCTTGCTGGAAGGCAGACACCAGCTCAAACAAATCTCTGCATCAACATGGTTAGCACATTTTTGCTCTGGGGCTGCCTCTGTCAGCTCAAAGGACAAGTAGAGCCAGATCACAACAAGCTACACCCATCACTCCTTAGACACTACTGCATATTTCACACAAACTTCTGATCTGAACTTCTCTGTCTGCACTACAGTTAAACTTGTTATGAACTAAATCTGTTTTCTTATTGATTGGTCTTTCACATGTGGTAGTTTTAGGGTGAGTTTTGAGAGAAGGTTCCCCCTTTAATGGGCATCTTCATTATGTGTCAACCTTTCTGGTGAATCTAAGCCCTCAGTAAAGTCTTTCACTCAGTGCTAAAAGCTGTCTCCCCTTTTAGTCAGCTGCCTCAACACATGAAGGAACAAAAAAGTGGGTGAGAAGCTCACCATGAGCTGCAGGGTGCTCTAGCAGCCCAGAAAGCCAATGCAATCTTGGGCTGAGCCACAGGAGTGTGGGCAGCAGGGCAAGGGAGGTGATTCTGCCCCTCTGCTCTGCTCTGGGAGACCCACCTGGAATCCTGCACACAGCTCTGGGGCCTCAGCCTGAGAAGGACATGGAACTGTTGGAGCAAGTGCAGAGGAGGCCACAGAGCTGCTCAGAGCACTGGAGCATCTCCCTGTGAGCACAGGCTGAGGGAGTTGGGGCTGTTGAGCCTGGAGAAGAGAAGGTTGTGTGGAGAGCTCAGAGCACCTTGCAGGAGCTGAAGGGGCTCCAGGGAAGCTGCAGAGGGATCTGTGTTAGGAGCTGCAGGGACAGCACAAGGAGCAATGGGTTCAAACAGAAGGAGGGAAATTTGGGCTAGATACTAGGAAAAATATTGTGCTGTTCTGGTGGTGAGACCCTGTCCCAGGGTGCCCAGGGAGGCTGTGGCTGCCCCAACCCTGGCAGTGTTCACAGCCAGGTTGGATGAGCCTTGAGCAACCTGCTCTGGTGGGAGGTGTCCCTGCCCAGGGCAGGGAGGGCTGAGACTAGATGATCTGTAAGGTCCATTCCAACCCTTAAATTCTATGATTCTATAATTCCATGAAAATATCTCTGAGAAGTTCAAAGCTCTGTCAAGCAGCACTGAATTTGACAAGTGGATGCAAAAGGTAATGTGGGGAAGGAAATGAGAGATGTAGCTATACATAAGTGATCCCATGAGATCTCTTTTCCAGCAGCACTGAATTTGACAAGTGGATTCAAAAAGTAATGTGGGGAAGGAAATGAGAGGTGTAGGTATACATAAGTGATCCCATGAGATCTCTTTTCTTAAGAAACTAAGCTAAAACATCAATTTGTTACTATCTGAAGCTTTCTTGTCTCTAGTCCAGGGATCTTCTTTATAGCCAAGAGAATAACCTTCTGACCTCGAGCCACCTCCCTGACTAAGGGCTGGCCCATACAGCTAATCCTTCAATTTTGTGAGCTGACCAAAATAAGACCATAATTATGCTGTTTGTATTTCTCTGTTCTACAATTTTAGGCCATCCCTAAAAGACATTTGCCAGATGTTTGGGAAAGATGCAACATGCTTAGGGACAAAATAGTGTTCTAAAAGGTGAAACCCAACAGAGAAAAGAATTCAGCTTTCTAAAATGACCATTTTCATCTACAAATGGGATATTATTTAACATGTCCCTGTATTTCCAAGGGTTCATAGATTTTGTCTTCTGTTTGATTTGCTTTTGCTATCAGTGTTATGGCTACAGTGTTGTGCTAGAAGCTGTGCAAACATGAATGAGAACATAGATCTTACTGTTCTAACAGGAAAATGGTTAAGATAACTTCCCTGCACATCCCAGAGAGAAACAGGAGCATAATCCAAGTATTTATTTCCATATGTCTAGCTAGTTAATAATATATCCCAACATTACATTCAAAACCATAGAGCAAAAGACAAGTCATAAGGGTTTGTCATGCTTTTAAACAGTGATTTATAGGTGTCTGTGATTGGAGCAATATGGGAAAATATCCGTGGAAAATCTCCTTCCAGAAGTTAAGGGCTGTATGCTGAACATCCTCCCAGGAAAACCTGTCCACCTGTAGCCCATGCTATGGTGTGGTGCACACCAGTTGGGGTGTGAGGACAAAACTGACGCTTCACCATCCTAACTAAGCAGTTCTCATGCTAGTGAGTGCTGAGATCAGCAGCACTAAGCTAACACAGGTTTGCTGTATCCCTCTCTGGGGACTTTCACAGAATCACAGAA
>NW_008670953.1:0-426 GCF_000695815.1 Acanthisitta chloris
CACCGGGACCCAAAAAGTGTCCCTCCCGCTGCCCCCGGCCTCGCAGCCCCGGGGCCTTCAGGATTCCCTGGCATCTGCAGTCAGTAGTGATGGAGCAAAGGAGAGGGCCCAGAAGGGCACGGGTTACGGGTTGACTAATGCCATTCCGCTCAACTACAGATAGCAAAGTCCACACTTCACTTTTTCTATTTATTTCTTCTACAAGAAACCAACACTATACAGCCATCCTGATTTTTTTGAAAGACTGTGAATCCATAAATGATCAAGTATAATCAAGTGCTACGTGACAGGACTTATTGGTGTACCCTTTTATAGGATGCATTTGTCTTTCTCAGCCTGGTCAGTTTGGATGGAGACAAAAGTCCTGCTTTGAACACCCATTTCTGCAGGAAATTCAGCAGCTGTGTTTGGTCCTTTTTGCTGCTT
>NW_008670953.1:470-9816 GCF_000695815.1 Acanthisitta chloris
TTAGTCACATATTGTACTCTTACCCTTCACCTTCTATTATCTCCTGAGTACTATTCCACTGAGTAGACTGAGTGTCTCTTGTTCAAGCATCTGCATCACCCTCTTTCTGTCAAGTTAACTTCACTCTCCCAAAGGTAGAAGTCAAAAATTTAAAAGAAGAGGCAAAAGTTAGGCCCTTATCTGGAGAGAGATGTGAGAGAAAAGTCTTGGTTTTCAGAAGTACTGAATGTCAGAAGCTTTTGAGGCCAGAAAGTTACATAAAATGAGGGGGGAAAAGTATGGATATGTGAACATTCTTCCCTACCTGCCTTCTCTTTCCTTACTTTGCATTTAGTGATACTATGTAAAGTATAACTTTACTCAAGCTGTCTACATTTGAATTTTATAATTTACATTCAATGAATTGTACTAACATGGTCATCATTCTTCTAAATAATACCAGACTTAAGATGACTAAATCTTCACACAAACAAGCCTATAAAAACCCTGTATTTGCTGTCTTGGGAGACTCACCACTGGGAACGAGAACAGACTCAGAAAACTCTTTTGACCTACACTCATACAGCTAGAAAAACTTTTAAATTAAAAAGGCCCCCAAAAGCCAACCTTCAAATTGACATAGTGTAGGATAAGCCAGAAATATGAAACAAATTTTGAAACTGAGAGCTTAGAGAGCAACTGGCATGGGAGAAAACTTAGATTTGTAGGAATAATTGTGGTTGACAATCCTGCCACTGACTAAGTCTTGACTAGTGCCAGCACCCGTCTTGCTAGCAGGTTCCTTCTGCAGGGAAACATACTCAAAACTTCCTTTCAAGGGGGCTTTTGTGAACTGCAGTCCAGTGGTCTAACACAAGGTATTCAAACATGATAATGAAAGCTTCTTGGAGTACGGTTTCCTTCCACTTCAGGGAAGCAAATTCGTGTTGCATGGAACAGTGCCCTAGTAACATCAATTGTTTTAATAGACATAGCACTTTTAAGCAAGCTCTTAACCATTTGTTGCATCCTCTCTTAAAACGTAAGGTACAGCTGACTTGAAAAGTCAGATTTATGTATATGTTTGTTCATTGTAACTTGCCTCAAATTGAGGAGGACTGGGAGGGTTGCACTGCTGCTACATGGTACGGACCCAAGGCAACTCTCCCAGTAAGGGGTCTTGATGTCATTGAACCATGATGCTGTTTTGCTGTTGGTTTTGGTGAGTGTGGGCAGGGTCATATCAAAACTAATGAGCATATGGTCTAGGTCCCATGTACTGAAGGGACTCCTACAGAAACTAATCTCATAACCAATTTTTCACAGTAATTTATTGCAATTATTACTTTTAAAGGTAGGAATTAAATAATCATTTTTGTTAGATCAATGTCTTTGGGCTGAAGTAAATTCTAATAAGCTCAGTGGAAGTGATTTCAGAAGGCGGCAAATCCAAAATGTAGTACAATACACTGATTCATATAAATTACCCTGTGTGACCATGGAGAAGGTCATGCTAGAAATAGTCCTAGCAGAGGCCAAGGAAGGGTTGTAGGATCCACTTTTACACCAGAATAGAAGAATAATACCTTATCCATTTAAAGCAACAGAGGAATGTATGTAGGCAGAATTTAATTGTCTAGATTGGTGTTTGTCCAGGCACTCCTACACTGGCAAAAACTATCATAGGGTGTTTAATGTCCACAAGCATTCAGTAACCTTGGTTTTGCCTCTTAAATAAAGACAGCACTAGTGATCATATTCTTTATGCTGGTTCAGTACTGAGTCAGCAGAACAATGTCACCCTGCGTATAAGCCAGTTCATACAGTAACTTGGAATTTCCTTGGAACTATAGACACAACCCTACTTGCCTTGTGGAATGTAATGGGATTATAGCCGTAAGTAGTACAGCTCCAGAGAATCATGTTTGCATATATTGCTAAAATCAATCTGGGCTTTAGAATCTTTATAAATATTTTAAAAATTGAACCAATATACTTTTAAATTGCATCTCAGTGAAAACAAGGTTTTGTTGTTGTTTAAGCAAAGGGATTAGGCTTCGTTATTCTGAGAAAAACTAATGTCAGCCACCATTCTGGCAATGAATCATCATTATGATTTATCAAAGTGCCTATCATATGCACTATCATGCCTATCATAAGCATTAGGTACCTGTTGTAAATTTTGTTTTACAAAATCAGGGCTTTTAAACATCTTCCTTTTTTCAGGTTCAAGTATGAAATCCAAAAGTGTGTTAATTAGGCAACGTTTGTTAATCTGTAATACTTAAGGTTATTATTGGTGCTTCATGGCTTTTTAGTCATAAAAAGAAAGAATGAATGGGGGTTCTTTTGACCTGGTTATCAGATTTCAGGTTTAAAAAGAAGTCGACCCACCCTTTTCAGTAATTGGACATGCAGGGTTCAGCTGTGGGTTCAAAAGCAGGTTACAACTGGCAAGTCATTGTGATCTTGAAATGCCAACTTTGCCTTTAAGTATGTTATATAACCTATTTTTTGTTTCAGTTTTCAAGTATGCCATCGTTGAAGTGTTATTTAGCTTTCCATATATTTTTTAATCCAAACAAATCTGACCTCAGTCATAAGGTTCCATGGCTCCAAATAGCCAAGCTTTTCTACTATTTTATTTTGAGTGCCCAGGTTCAATACTTCATCACATAGATATGTGCTGTGGACAGTGCCAAATGCGGTGCCAGGGGTGTCCTCAATTATCGTCAGTGCTTACCAGGAGAGGGCTCTGTTCTGCATACCATACCCTGACAATATTCCCACTGAAATTAGTGCAAGTTTTGTCTTTAAAGCTTACTTGAAATGAAGCTGGCTAAGTGCAAAGGAAAACCTGAATTATTTCAGCTGCCTGTGCAGGTGGAATGAGGTGTGTTTGATAGTCTTAATTTGTATCCTGCCATTACTCCAGGATCTATTTTTTTTTCTTTCCTAGGAGACACCCACTCTGCTTCCTGCAAGATACCATTCCATCTTGTTGCATGGAAGTTTAATGAAGTTTCACTTAAGTACTCTATGGAGCTGACACAGAGGAAATGTTGGGCCATACATTTTTGTTTGATGTGTTCCCTGATCACTGTGGGATACAAAAACTATGTTTGCACTGATCAGGGCTGGCACATAGATCTGTTAGCTTACTTTTTGGCGCTGTCTTGTTCTCACCAGTTAGTGTTCTCCTAGCTTACGTTTTGGTGCTGTATTGCTCTCACTAGTTAGTGTTCTCCTAAAAAATGCCCTGGTGCAGTTCAGAGGTTGGTATGGGTCAAGGACCATTCCTAGCGCTTTGTCTAGTCAAGGTATCCACCCTATGCTGGAGAATGAGAGTTTTTGTCTTACAGAAACACTGCACTGACAGATGGTCTCAAGTCAGAGGAGCAATCTTCTGATAATTTTCTATGTTACATGTAGCCTGAAAGTCACTCTTAGACCTGTTCCAGAGACAACATTGGGTCAGGTTGTTGGGGAGGTAGGAGAAATGTCAGGGCTGGCATTACCTCACCTCCAGAGCCTCTGGCACTGGGGAAGGACTTAGGGTGTGCCCCACATCCATCCGCGTTTATTCTGGCTGTAGAAACTTGTTTCAGATTTCATTTCATCATAAATAAAATAAAGAGCAGTCCTTGGATGATTTATAAAAATGTGAACATTTTAATCTGTTTCATTAAACATTAGTGCTGCTGCTTAGTGTAATTCCCTTGAATTTGCTTTTCAATCAGTTTCATGTAGTTTCCTCACTTTGTGATTACTTCTAGGAATTTCCACCATATTTTAAAACTTCTGTCTGCTTATTTATATCCATTTACAACATTCTCCAATGGGATAACTCTGAGATGGCCACTGTACTATTTTTGAAAACCTATTTAAAGCATCCTCAAAATCTATGAGACATAAACCCCAGCATTTTGAACATGGTTTTTGGTTACATATATAGGTAGCATAAACCAAAGACGTCATTTTACTGTCATTGATCAGAAATGGTCTGTGTAAGTGAAAACTTGTGGTTTTTAGTCAACTATCAGGCATGTTGAGGTTTCCAGTGAAACAAATGGCAAAACATTCATCAATGTGGTTGTCAGCAGGATTGAGCTCGTTGTGCAATAAACTCAAATACAGATTCATACCAAGAACTTTTTACTACACTGTAGCATCATATTGTTGCTGTATTGCATTATAATATAATAACGTACAGCCAGTAAAGAATGATTGGCCATAAATTTTTTCACAGCTTTTATAGATGTAAAAATTTCATGTCCAAATGATGCTACAAATGGCATTACACTAAAAATAACTCTCTAACTTCCAGAAGCATGATTGAATTCAATTTTCCTAGCAGTACAAGATTAAATGAAGCTCAGGCAATTTCACTCATTTATTTGCAGGTGGTGTGCAATAGAGGCAGGAAACGCAGAAAAACTATAAAATGAAAAGCAGAGATTCCAAAAAATTATGTCAAAGAGTACTTTCAGAAAACCTGTTTTATTTCAAAGTACAAGATCCTTTCTCCTGTAAAAATGTTCTATTCAAAGACTTTAGATATTTCTGAATGTGTAAGTTACAGCTCTAAAAGTATATACAGATTCAAGCTGCTAGTTTCTTTGCAACACTGTCAGGATGGTAGTGGGCAGAAAGCCAGGCTTAGCATTTAAAAGGGATAATTATCCTTCCTTTTCAGAAAGTATTGATTGCAATGTTTTCATGTGTTGGGATACTCCTGACCAGACTCTTCAGGCATTGTTTTCTGTGAGCACTTCATCCTGAATTTCAGATATATCAATTAGAAATAAACTATTTAGGTTACTTTAAGGACATTTAAATAGCAGTTGTAGAGGTATGTTTAGTACATGACTGCGAGTTAATCCTGAGGTCACACTCCTTATTAAACCAGTATTTATGCATTGAAATCTTAAGATGCCCAGCAAGAGGTAAGTTTGATCCATTCTGGCTGTGAAGTAATAAACATACTCTGACAGAATCACTGCTATTCATGGTTTCTGCATTCTTCCAATGGGTCTAGTCTGTTTATATAATATATTGGTAGCTATTAATGTAGCTATTATATTTATATTTGGTTACTTATTAACATTTAATCATAATTTATGCATTCTGCTTGGACATCTTACTGCACTCTGTAAACACAAAGGTCCTTGCCCCAGGGATCTTACCAGCTAGCCCTATGTAAACCACACAAAAGAAATTACTAATATAATTTCCTGTGGCATGGTCGTCCACTGGTTAAAGTTGATGGAATGAAGCACTTCAGCTTTCATGTTAACTGGAACATGCCTTGATGCATATCTATAGATTTTGTGTGGACATTATGACTGTAATTACACTGGACTGTGTAGATGACAGAACAGTCTTTCGGCAGAGAAGCAGCTTTTTGTTTGATGTACTTTCTGAAACCAGCAGCTCTGAATTAAAAGCAAGATAAGAAGATACTAATGTGAAACTAAATAAGGCCATATAACCTTGTTTCAGCTACCATAACAACACTGACACTTCAAGAGCTATGAGAGCTACCTGAGCAGCAGTCAGCTGATTTTCCCAAATCAGACAAGTAGAGATTACATGCCTTTTCAGTTCCATTTTTGGGGTAGAAGAGGCTGCAAATGGATTGATATGTGTGTCCAAATATTGATGCAATGGTACATGCACATCTTACTCTTCATTAGTTTGCAACAGAAGTTCTGGGAGACGCAAAGGACATTTTTGACAACAGTCGTCAAAGCAGTCCCAAGTAGATTAAAACAGGAGTCAGAGGGTCATCAAGGTAGATATGCTCTCTTGAACCTTTGTCCTTCCTCATCCCTCCCATTATATCCTTCTTTTCCTAGTAACAAATACTTTGCATTTTTAAAACTAGTTAAAACCAAATGGTGTAGGTTTTACCACAGCTCCTAAATTGTTCTGAGACCTACAAGTGGTTACTTCAACTCTGGTTTCAGAATATTTTTGATATCACAGTGAAAAAGAGAGGGTGGAGAAAATGGACACAAGGGATGTGGACCACAGATGAGAACAAAGCAGTTAATGTAAATCTCCATTCCTTGCCCTATAGTACACCAGCTCACTAAAAGATATACAAAGTTGCATTCACAGCCAGTCCCAAGTGTAGTCAACATTAGTTGACTACAAAAGGTAAGAGGAGTGCCTTATTAGCATTTGAATGACCTGTACTGCTGTGTAAATGAGACTGAAGTTAGAACTTCATGTCAAAATAAATAAAAAAACATGCATCCCAAAAAAGCGACAGCCTGTGTTTCATTTTCCCTGCTCCATATCCTGTTCTGGGGAAGCTTTTCTTCACTTCTGACTTAATAAAAACGTATATAGATTCTGAGCTTTTTTTTAAGTACACATTTTTATTATTCACACTTTTGAAGCCCAGAGAGGGACCAATTTAAAGGGCCTAAAATCAGGGGAGAGTTTTGCTCTGGAAACAATTATTTTTGTGAAGAACTATTGATGAGGTGATTACCTAAGAATTCAGTGGTAGGAAATTGAAGAGGAGGCAATTTCTGGGTTTTGAAAGATCATCAATAACAAGTGAAAACAAGTCAGGTTTCTCTGTGAATTGTTTATACAAGAGTAGTTGTTGATAAATGAACTTCAGATTGGGTATTAGAGGTATATAGTGTGCAAAACATAAGAACAGGTTTACTGCTCAGGGCTTGTGAAGACTGCATAATTTACAGGCAATTTACTCAACCATTGCAAACAAATAGCAAAATCCTTATAGCAGTCCTCATCATGTATCATGTATCCTGTTCATAATGTCTTTCTTTTTAAAACTTTTTTTTTAGTATGTATAAATTTTCCTGAAGTTTTGTTTTTGAATACAGGCAACAATTTTGAAAATAATTTCACTCTATTATGGATGGAGTTTAATATTATCTAATTGGGGGGATGAATTAATAAATAAATACTTTCATAACAGAGATAATATAAACCACAGTTATGATGCTCAGATGTATGGTATCATGGCTTTGGTATAACAGTATAGTAGTTAAGATGCCATTGTCATAGTTGGCAGCCATAGGAGATGCTGTTTCAGTTGTGCAAATATGCAGTTAGCTATGCAAAGTCAGAGATGAATTGACTTTGATGAATTGGTAAGGAAGAGGGGGACCAGGGCTGGAGCCCTTTCCTCATTCTGCCAGGTTCCGGGTGATGCGGCAGAGATGTTTTCCCACATTCCTTCCTGGTACCTTCACTTCTGAAGAAGAATGGTAATGACATATGTGTCAGAGTGCCAGGAGACAAGCAGGAATATTCTTGTATCAGATTTGCTTTCACCTATTTGAAAGTTTAAAAATAATTTTGTCATGATGAAAGACTTTCAGGGGGAAAAGATTAACAGAGGGCAAATGAAGTAGTTAATTTGCTCAGGTATCTGGGAACCTTCTTACTTGTCATGTGTGGTATGCATACTGCTGTAAATGAATCATAACATGAGACAGGATTTCTAGAAGTGAGAGGGGTACTGCTGAAGTAATTAATACTTCATTGAAGAAAGTATTTATTCCAAAAAGACATTTGTTTCAGCAGTTACTCTCAAGTGCAGCAATCTGGAAAAGCAAGGCAATATTGCACTGACATATAGCCAAGTAACAGCTGGGAAGAACGGGCCCTGCTAGTTCCCTATAGAGGAGGCATATTTCCTCCATCAGAAAACAGAACCACAAAAAGGAATTCCTCAGTCTGCATGTGTAGAAATGTGGTAGGGTTTTTCTCCTAATGTCACTAATATTTGTATGAAAATTAGACTAAGGAAAAAGTAATCTCTCTTTAATTCTGGGAAGTACTTGGCAATTAAAATTCTTACAGATTTTGATGACAGAGAAACGAGTCTAAAGAACAGACTTAAAAGACATCTTCAGTGGGAGAGAGCTCTTGGTCTGAATTCTACTGAGTTACTGTGGTAGTTGGAGCCTGTATTATTGTCTGCAAGAAATGCCCATGGAAGGAGGAATTACATTCTTGTAGCAGCTGAGTTTGGTGAAATTTATAATGCTGAGATAACAAGGTGTTGACATTGACCCATACTGCTTCCCCTTGTGATCACATTCTAAGTGACTCAATATGTACCATATTTGTATTTCAGATATCACATCTGTAGTTTGTACACAAATGCTTGAGAGATTTATTGTCCTTATTATGTTTAATTCTCTAAATTATATAGGTATTTAAGTTAAATTAGAATTTTGCATCAGACTAGCAAGATTAATAGATAGCTTAATAATACTTCACATTTAGTAGAATTTCCTTTAAGATTAAAGCACCATTCTTTATGCCCTAATTTATTCTCTTGAGAACTTCCAGCTCATTCTCTGTCATGTTTCTCTAGATTTTTTTTTGTTTTAATTTTGGCATCTTCCACTCACATTATAAAATAATTCCACTAGTATTGTCACAATGTAGAAACTGCATTTTATTAAAAGAATGCTTAACAGTTTTTTGAGATTTCCCTGACATTTAATCATACATCAATGTTGTAAAGTGTTCTCCTTGTAATGTGCATAAATATTTCCAGCACTATTTTATGGAAAACAAGGAAATAAAGCACAAGTGATTCTATTCAGAAAACTACAAAATCTGTTTGCAGAGATCCAGAGCTTTGATTACCCAGGTACCTCATATCATAAGGCTGTCAACAAATGTTCTGTCTACAGAAGAGGCAGATGGTGAACGTTGTCAGCAAGAATTTTCCCACCTCCATGGGAATCCTAAACTAGCATTTGTCCTAGTGCTTGGGCAAGTTGTAAATGCTAAGTATATGAGAAAACACACATGTCAAAAGTCAAGAAAAGAGGAAGAACACCACAGATATGTAAAAAATAAATCTTTCAGATATCAACAGGTTTAGTGTCTGTTTAATTCTATATTTTTATTACAGTTATGCTAAAATTACTGAAAGAGGAAGATAAGTTTGCAGCATTGGAAATCTTAATTTAAAAAACCTTCCATCAGCACTAGTACTGGCTTCATGACCTCAGGGTGCTTATCATCTGGCAGTGTTATTCTGGAAACCAGAAATTGATTGCTACCCTCAGGTCTGATCTCGCATGCCCTGTAGTTGTTGGGTTTGGGGAACCTTTGGGAAGAATACACTGCTGTCACTCAGCAGTGGTCTTTCTGGGTAATTAAAGAGGAGCACAGACAAGCTCTGAAAAGAATCTTGTCAGCCTCCATCAAATAGAACAATATGACATATTACAGGAGTCCTGAGGAAAGGCTTTTAAAGAAAGAAAAATCAAAGGTGAGCAAGTGAAGTCCCCACAGGGTTAATGGGATGATCCCACGGAGGCAGCTAAAGTGATGCTAAGTATGGTGTTGTCTTTCC